>NC_084615.1:34498218-34608218 GCF_033978795.1 Nerophis ophidion | reverse complement strand
ACAGCAGCATTAACGAGTGACATAGTTCAAATGTTTGGTACTATCTTCAACCACAGACCTGGGCGTCATGCTGCCAGGCATTAAGACAGAAAGCGGCCTGGCCCAGAGTCAGTCTCCTCTCCAGACAGGTCTGAGTTACAGTCCCGGCTTCACCACACCTCAGCCGGGACAGACGGCCTATTCCCCCTACCAGATGCCAGGTCTGGATCTCAAATGTTAAAAAAAAAAACGGTCGGACAAGGCTTTTCAATGTCTTTTTTTTTGTTCCCCTTCTAGGTTCAAGTTTCACCCCCTCCTCAGGAGGCCTTTACGCCACCAACAACTCTGTGTCCAGTCCAGCCAACTACACTGCAGCTCAGCAGGTACGCATTATAGACTGCAAAATGTATTTAAGAAAATGCTCATAGGGCTATTTTAAAAGTGAAAGTGCACATTTTGGAGAAAAATAACCACGTGTTGCAAAACACAAATGTTCACTGCAATATGCTTAGCCACTGGTGTCCAAACCTTTTCCAGCGAGGGTCGCTTACAGAAACATTGAAGAATGCCACTTTGATACATGTTCGACATTACAAATACAAAAAGCAATATCATGTACAGTATATATGCTAAACTATCTGAACAAAACATTCACAATTTAGCTTTGTGTTACAAGTAACAAAGCAAATTACTATACCTAATCTAACCCCCTTGAGAATTTGATTTAATTCGTTATTATTATTGTTATTATTATTATTCAATCAATCAGTCAAATTTCATTTACATACCCATTAATCACAAGTGTCTCAAAGGGCTGCACAAACTCACAACAGCAAACTATCCATAACAATTTTTATGGATTTTAGCACACTCAAAAACATTCCATCATGATGGAAACCATCAAAGACCATATAGAGTAAGACGCACAGGTCGTCAGACATTTTTGTTTTTGGAGGGCACGTTTTGTGAGAGAATTGGGACTAGTTGTATTTCTTTTCTTTTTTGTGTGTAATTTTCTTATCCAAGATGTGTTTTATTTGCCTTTTAGAATGTGTCAGGGGCCTATTAAAAACAAGATGGCCCCAAGCTGCACTTTGGACACCCTGGTACTAAGCTTGCTGAACAAAACATTCACATTTTGTGTGGCAGGTGACAAAGCAAATTAGGGCGGTATCTAATATTATAGATCAATGGTCCCCAAACTACGGCCAGCGGGCCAGATTAGGCCCGCCGGCATCTAATATACAGCGGGTTAAAAAATATATGTATATTTTTATTTTTTATTTTTAGTTATTATTTTTCAAATCTGTCCTTTCTAATCCATTTTCCACTGTTTGTTACGTTCGGTGTCTCCTAGATGCTCAAGCAAATTATATTGTCTAAGAGTGCATTTTCTCAAAGATAACGTGACATCATCACGCTATGTATATATATATATATATATATATATATATATATATATATATATAATATAAGATTTCATGGGATTTAGCGATTAGGAGTGACAGATTGTTTGGTAAACGTATAGCATGTTCTATATGTTATAGTTATTTGAATGACTCTTACCATAATATGTTATGTTAACATACCAGGCACCTTCTCAGTTGGTCATTTATGTGTCATATAACATACACTTATTCAGCCTGTTGTTCACTATTCTTTATTTATTTTAAATTGCCTTTCAAATGTCTATTTTTGGTGTTGGGTTTTATCAAATAAATGTCCCCCAAAAATGTGACTTATACTCCAGTGCAACTTGTATATGTTTTCCCTTCTTTATTATGCATTTTCGGCAGGTGCGACTTTTACTCCAGAGCGACTTATACTCCGAAAAATACGGTGTGTGTGTGTGTATGTATATGTATGTATGTATATATATATATATATATATATATATATACACATACATATATATGTACATATATATACATATATATGTGTATATATATATATACATATATATGTACATATATGTGTATGTATATATATATATATATATATATATATATATATATATATATATATATGTGTATATATATATATATATATATATATATATATATATATATATATATACTGTACATACACAGCCCGGCCCCCGGACAAATTTTTTTTAACCCAATGCGGCCCCCGAGTCAAAAAGTTTGGGGACTCCTGGTATAGATCATTATCAATAAATTCATTAAAATGTTCTCAATATGCTGGGCAACTGAAAAAGTGGTGCGGTCTAAAATGTCCCCTCAAGCCACACTTTGGACTCAAGCAATAATATGTATGCTTTTCCAGGATGCTGATTTCCAATTAAAAAAAGAACAACTAGGGAATAAAAATTATCAGTTCCAGGGTCAAACAGTTCACATTAGAACATTGTTAACAATTCCACAGAAAAATGTAGATATGTTTTGCACTGTGGGCTTGTGGACATCACGCATAATTGAGTTTTTGAGGACCTGTTGAGCCGCCCCCCAAATTCTTCGATTTTACTCTCCCCACTGCTGCTTCAACTTTGAAAAGGTATCTTGAGCCTAAATATGAACTTTCCCATGGAACTTTTCTTGGCAGTCGTCAGCGTGGGGAGCAGATGTTAATACGCGCGCTCCAATGCACGTCACTGACCGAGCTAAAGCTTTGTTTTTTCTCTCTGCAATAGCAGTTAAGACAAAGAAAAAAATGATTTTACAGACACAGAAATCTAATTACACTGGAACTTTGCGAGAGAGGGTATTTTGCCCGTGTCTGTTTGATGCATTGTATTTTGCTTGTAAAAACCCTTCGAATTGGGACTTTAATGTGGCATGCTCTCGTTTAGAGATCTATGTGGCCGACTCATAAAAGCGACCTCGCTCTCTTCGCTGGGACTGTAAAAGCCAGCCAAATTTAATTCGAACAGTTTTGGAGGAAGCGAGGGAAGACAGTTGGAGTCCATCCAGAAAACATCCGACATTTCTATAGCGCTTGTCCTCATAAGGGCTACGGTAAGATGGAGCCTATCTCAGCTGACTTTGGGAGAAAGGGCCGCTGCACCCTGCTGCCTGGCACATATCATCCTGAGAACCAGTGTCCTCTGTGGACACCACAGAATAATTTAACCAAATGTCCACTCAGAGTACACTTGGATTGTGGATAGCTGGATGAGTAACGATGCTCACTCTCTGAACAAGAGGGCCAGGGTTCAAATCCCAGTCATGGTGAATGGTAACATGTAGCACTATTATTGTAATCCATCCATCCATTTTCTACCGCTTGTCCCTTTTGGGGTTGCTGGAGCTTATCTTAGCTGCATTCGGGCGGAAGGCGGGTACACTCTGGACAAGTCGCCCCCTCATCGCAGGGCCAACACAGATAGACAGACAACATTCACACTCACATTCACACACTAGGGACAATTTAATGTTGCCAAACAACTTATTATTATTGTAATATTATATGTATTTTAATTAGGGATGGGCGATTTCACATTGGAATGGATACGGTAACAATTCATGGTACCAGGGAATCAATATACTCAATAGTATCAGTTTTTGATCATTTTGTGTGTTCATGTGTAAATAAATGTTAACTTGTTTAATAATATTTTTTTATTTAACATTTAACAGTGAGATGATAAGGATAACTCTGCTTTCCAGTTATCTTCATGTATTACATTTCAGGCTCATTTACAAGTGTTAGAGTAGACTGCCTAGTCAAGGAATAGTCTTTACCTTTAAACTACTCTTGTGTTGCACATTACAAAATGTTTAAACTGTAAGTATTGTATTTATTACACACAAGCTGTTTGTTGTAACGTGCATCTTAGTTTTCATTTACCAATTTGGAGGTGTTGAAAGCGCCATGTAAAATCGCTAATGCTTAAAATCGGTAGCATGTCTATGGCAAATCCATAAATTAGCATCAAGCTTGTGCATTTTGAAAAATGAAGTCTTTCTGTACGTTTAAGTGTTTTACTGGCTTTGTTGACATGGAAAATTGCAACATTATTTAGAGGAAGTCAGACTTAGGTCGCTCTGAGTGCTTTTTAAGTGCTTGTTGGCTGGCCAAGTGTTTGAGCCGGAACGTGACGTCATGTGTAACAAAGGTATCGATATTTGGCCCCACTTGATTTTAGGTAAATCGATACCCGGTTATACGGACAAAATTTAGTATCAATCCCCAATTATATTTAGGTTATTTCTTAACTATATTTGCCTGTTCTGCTAAAATAAATTCTGGCTTTTTGACAAATGTAGCTAAGGACTCTTGACTTAGAGCCCGATTTACTAAAATACGTGCAAACTTGATATCACATGTGATCTACCAAATGCGTGCAAAGTGGATTGCATCTGTTAACTGAGCAGAATAAGGCGTGCAATCCATTTTGCGTCTCTCTCATTAATATTCAAAATATGTCTTCATTAATATGCAAAATATACGCTGACCATAAATATGCCCACAATACTGGGAGGAGGAGATGCAATTATAATATTTTAACACACGCAACATGATTTATCAACTCTCACCACCACTTTGCAAGCACTAATTTGCGTTTTATTCAGCACGTGTCAGAAGGACGTGCAAACTGACAGTTCCACAATTGAACAGACAGCGGTGGACAGACAACACTCCCGTTATTTGTGTGTCAGCATTTTGGATGGTCATAAAAAAAAATATTAGATATATCGTCTGTTCAGAAACATAAATTTCTAATTTTATAGTTGCTAGAGGACTTAAAGCAGCGCCAAGTAACGTTTCAACCTTCGTAAAATATTTGTATTACTTTTGGGATGATACAGACTTACAACAAGTTGAATGACACCTCTGTCATGGCCTGAGGGGTCTGTATGGCTTCCCTGATACTTAGCACATTTAAGGTGGGTGCCAGGAACACACAAAAAACTACAAATGTGCTGACTTGTTTTACAGCGTACGTCACTTCACCCTATCCCATTCGTTACAAAGACAGAAGTCGATGCTAATGCTTATGTGCAATTACTGCTATCATGGCAGAAGCTGCAAAAAAAAACAAAAAAACTAAAAGTTTTGTCTGAGAAGACCAAAGAAGGGAGCCGATGCTTCCTAGGTTCTGTTCCTTTCTGGACTAGTAAGTAATTGTTGATGCGCAAATCAAAATGATAATGCTAATGTTAGCTATTGGAAACTTGCCTGGTAGCAATAAATAGCCACCAGCTTGATAGTAGGCAGTTCCACACTGACACAACCAGCCACGCAGCGCAACAAACTCAAAAGTACTGTAAGAAGAAAAAACAATGCAATGACTGCAAACCACAAACATAAAGATGAGTAAAATATGTAAGTTCCTACTCTGGAAGGATCAGTCACACTGAATCATCGTTGTATTATCATGTCAGTCTGACACTATATGCGCCGGTTTTCTTGAGAAATGTAGGTGCAACCAAAACTGAAAGTTCTTAAGTGGGCTTCGAGGCGCTGATAAAAACAAATTAAATTGATTCGTTTTGGCGTCCTTTAGTATTTATTTAATAAAGTTTGTTTTTTTCCACGTATATTTATTATTAAAATATTTCTTATATGAAAAAAAGGTATTTTTGCCTTTTGAGCAGAAAAATGTGCAGCCTCCCTTCCACGCACTTTCAGCTGTAAAATGTCGATGCACATCACAGCTGCTTGTAAAATGCCCATAAAAAGTGGTAAACGTCTCTCTCTTGCATGTTTGAAAACATAAACGTGCAGTAAATGGGTCTCTCTGTGGTGATGTCCTGTATAGTACACGCAAAATCCTCACTTAAATAAGGTGGTCTGCGCCACGTTTTCATTGCACATGCAGTCTTAGTAAATCACCCCCCCCCCTCTCCTTCTCTCTTAACAGGAGTATCCCTCATACACAACCTTTGGCCAAAACCAGTACGCCCAGTATTATTCCGCCTCCACATACGGGACGTACATGACCTCCGGCAGTGTGGACGGGACCATCTCGACCGCAGCCTACCAGCTTCAAGACTCCGCCCCTGCTATGACAGGCCAGGCTGCAGAACTCCATCCAGGTTAGTTGGTGGTTCTGTGCGCTCATTTCCTACTATAGTAGTAATTTTATTACTATAGTAATATTACTATAGTATTAATGTTACTACTATAGTAATATTACTACTATAGTAGTAATATTACTATAGTAGTAATATCTCAGGGCATTCATTCGATCGCAACTGGACTGTGTGGTTTGTCTTAGAAGACGTTTGGTCTCTCCTCAGACTAGATAGGATAAGATAGGGGATAGTTCTTTATTGTCATTGCACAAGTACAACGAAACTTTGTTTTCATCACGAACTTGTTCAAGATTAGACAAACAAACAGTGTACAGGGTTACAGAACAAAAACGCTGATGGGTCGCCATAAGGCACCCCGTAAAAGATGGGAATAAGGTAAACGCTGGGGAAGGATGAGTAAAAAAAATACAATACAGACTGGGCTCCTAAGGGGGCCTAGTTCGGAGTGGGAAAAAAACCTCCATAGCAAAGCACATATACATATTACAACATACATCTCGAGATATCTAGCAACAGAGGGAAGGTAGTTCAAGGTCATGGTGGTAGGCCGCAGCTCTCAGGCGCTGACCATCCATTCATCACCCCTACGGGATTTGCGTCAAGGGCGTTGGGTTGGGGGGGGCGTATATATTTTTTTGTGGATGTGTGTGTGTGTGTGTGTATACGTAAGCCCGTAGTGTGTCTCTGTTCTGCAGCCTTGATGTATTGTGCCGTCTCGTCCAAAGTCAACAACAACAGGTGTGTGTCCATGAGAGACAAGAAGGGAGTTTGTTGTGTCTTCACTGCGCTGTTCTTCGGGAGAGTCTCGAAGCCAGGGAAACAATCCAAGTTAGAATGATTTTGTATGCAAATGAAAATAAAATTTGCTTTTCACTCTAAATTGTCTATGACTGGTCCTCAAAACCTGCGGGGTAGACATTCCGATGTAATCAGCAGTTTTTCCTGCATCCTCCAATCATTTGTGGCAGCTTTGGGGTACTTTGAAGACTGCCAGCAACTTCCAATTTGTCGACTAGATCTGATCAAGCAAAGTCTACGAGCTTGAACTGATGAAACCTACTTGGATGAGAGGTGAAACGCCTTCTAAGACAAACCAAACAGTCCACTTGTGATTGATTGAGTGCCCTGAGATTGCAAAGATATAGATGAATGAGAATATCAATAGATATATGGTAGTAATTCTTTGGCCTGTCATGTCTAACATCATTGTTAAGTCCCTGTCTTTGCTGTGCCCGCCTTTTGTCCATCCAGTACAAGTGCAGACTTGCTTTTTCCCCCCAACTTATCTGTAGTTTATCTTGGCTGTAGTTGCGGAACAGTGATTATAAGTGCTTATCTTTGCACTCTCACTCGCTCTCATGTCTTCCCTCGGACATGGAGTCTCTTTTCCTGAACTCGCTGTCTTCTTTGTGTCTGAACCGCCCCACCCCCAACCCCTAATTCGGATTGAGACATAACAATATGAGGTCTGGATCCAGTTAGTCACGGGAAGCATATAGCATTAATTAGCCCATGTGCAAGAAGTACATGATTAGACAATGCATCATTAGGATACTCGGCCAGAGATTAACACCATACTGGCCCTGGAGTTCAGTTCAAAACCTGAGAGATAAACATTTTTGCTACATTGCTCCTGTTGTATCAAGGAACTTGGACCACTGTAAACACATTGGCAGACCCTTGCATTAAAATTTTTAACCTTGCGAGCAAACATCGTTTTTTTTTTCAAAAAGGTGTTGTTGTTGACAATCAGCACCTCCAAGTCCGAGTCCATGGTTCTCGCCCGGAATAGGGTGGAGTGCCATCCGCGAGTTGGGGAGGAGACCCTGCCCCAAGCGGAGGAGTTCAAGTACCTAGGAGTCTTGTGCACGAGTGGGGGAAGAGTGAATCGTGAGATCGACAGGCGGATCGGTGCGGCGTCTTCAGTAATGCGGACGTTGTACCGATCCATTGTGGTGAAGAAGGAGCTGAGCCGGAAGGCAAAGCTTTCAATTTACCGGTCGATCTACGTTCCCATTGTCACCTATGGTCATGAGCGATGGGTTTCCTCCGGCGGGTGGCGGGGCTCTCCCTTAGAGATAGGGTGAGAAGCTCTGCCATCCGCGAGGAGATCAAAGTAAAGCTGCTGCTCCTTCACATCGAGAGGAGCCAGATGAGGTGGTTCGGGCATCTGGTCAGGATGCCACCCGAACGCCTCCCTAGGGAGGTGTTTAGGGCACGTCTAACCGGTAGGAGGCCACGGGGAAGACCCAGGACACGTTGGGAAGACTATGTCTCCCGGCTGGCCTGGGAACGGTTCGGGATCCCCCGGGAAGAGCTGGACGAAGTGGCTGGGGAGAGGGAAGTCTGGGCTTCCCTGCTCAGGCTGCTTCCCCCGCGACCCGACCTCGGATAAGTGGAAGAAGATGGATGGATGGATGGATGGATGTTGTTGTAGCATATTTATCTTTTGGGTCGTTCAACTGGTGGGTTGTGAGTTCAGTTCAAAAAAGTTTTGAGGGACTCACATTTTTACAGCCGATTCTTAAAACCACGAGTGCTTAAAAACAGCAGGGCAGTCGTGTAAAATAAATGTCTACAGAGGAGGACACAGACTGGTTCTCCAGGATATACAAAATATGACTAATAGTGAAAGGAGAAGTCCCCGGTCCTTAGCTTTCTGGAATTGTGGGCCCCAAAACAATTTAGATGAATATCCCTGCCACCTCCAAAGACATGCACCTGGGGATAGGTTGATTGGCAACACTAAATGGTCCTTAGTGTGTGAATGTTGTCTGTCTATCTGTGTTGGCCCTGTGATGAGGTGGCGACTTTTCCAGGGTGTACCCCGCCTTCCACCCGAATGCATCTGAGATAGGCTCCAGTGACTCACCGCGATCCCGAACGGGACAAGCGGTAGAAAATGGATGGGTCCCCACTCAACTCACTTGTTTCCTACTTTAGGGGACTTCACTGCGGTGCAGAGGCCCTCCACGCCCATCAAGGACCTCGACGACCGAGCCTGCCGGAGTGGCGGGTCCAAATCGCGAGGCCGGAGTCGCAAGAACAACCCCTCCCCTCCCCCCGATAGTGACCTGGAGGTAACACGCCATGAATAAAACCGAGTAAAAGCACTTAGCAGTGCTTTATATGGTCGCCATTTCCTTTTATGGAGAGGACCACTGATGTCTTTTATGTCTTTGCAGAGGGTTTTTGTGTGGGATCTGGATGAGACCATCATTGTCTTCCATTCTTTGCTCACAGGCTCTTATGCACAGAAATATGGCAAGGTGAGTCATTATGTTAATCATACTTTGTTCTTCCATCCATCCATTTTCTACCGCTTGTCCCTTTTGGGGTCGCGGGGGGTGCTGGAGTCGCCACCTCATACTTTGTCATCACGTCAAAAACAACAAGCAATACAAACAAGACTAGCTTCTAAGACGTTTTAGGGGTTTTGCTGCACTACATGAAAATGCCAGCTCTTACCTTTGAAAAAAATGCAATTCATGCAAAATATCCAGTAGATCTTCGCTTGGTCACATGATTTGTTTTCTCTGCTCTAAATCATCAATAATTAGATTTTTTTTTTATGGTAACCTGGATAAAAAGTAGTTTAAAAATGAATCCCGTATTTCCTTGAATTGTAGCTGGGGCGCTTATTAATTTAAAACCTATTCTTACTCCTGCGCTTACCAATGGCATGCGGTAAAAGTAAGCATGCGCTAATTATTTTAAAACTTCTTCTCACTCCGGCACTTACCAAAGGTATGCAGTAAAAATTTGAGTGTGATGTAAGCTTGGACCTTAAATCTTACTGAATAGCTCTTAATCTTCTTCCCTTTATGCAATTTCATATTACCGGTATTGAAATCAGCCTCCTCCATTTTGAAAATGATGACAAGGGAAGTGTCACTCGTGACGACACGAGTTTGACCCGGCAGTAATTCAAGGCAGGCGCATACTATATGCCCTGCGGCAATTCAAGGAAATACGGCATATGAGTCCAGCAGAGGGCACTGTCTCACATGGCAATGCACTCGGCATTTTCCAGCAAATCGAAGCTTTGACCAGACAGAATAGTATAGGCTTGGGGTGTCACACATATGGCCCGCGGGCCGAATGAGGCCCACAGATGAGTTTTGTCTGGCTCGCGGCCCTCGAGATAAGTTTAAAAATACGCCGATTTTTTTGAATGAAAGAAACTGCTGTTGTATATGTGTCCACTGGATGTCACAATGGAAATTCTGTCAGGCAAGCACACGGTTCATACCAGGGCCAATCAAAAGGTACAAAGTAAGTGTTGCTGCGGCTCTTCTCCCTCGACCCAAACCAAACGTAAAACGGCAGGTTTTAAACACATTATTTGGCAACCTCATTGGCCCAGAATATCTCTGTCCAAAATGAGAAAAGTCAACACAGAATGAAACTCAACCCTCTTGTTCTACCTCCGTTTCTTGTGGTTTGTTGAGTTAGCACAGAATTAATACGTGGACACGACAACTGAGGTTTTTGATACCTAGAAAAGTTTCCATCTATTTATCGTCTTTTACGGCCAATCCCAGATAGGCTGTGACTTGAGGTTCAATCATGGCTTTGTAAATACACTGAGACGTGTTCTTTGTTGTGTTTTTAAAGCTCCACCATTTTTTTTCCGTCAGAAATTTCAAACAAACTCGTAGTGTTTTGTCAAGGGGATTATTTGTGATTTGTGCTTGTTCTATTTCTGGCCAAAGAAAACAAGCTGAAGTTGTCTTTATTTTTAAGTTATCTTGCGCGACCCCAAAAAATAGGGACAACGGTAGAAAATGGATGCCATGAGTTTACCAGTTCGGCCCACTTGGGAATATATGTTCCTCTATGTGGCCCCCGAGCTAAGATGAGTTTGACACCACTGGTATAGGCTTTATTCAGGGAAATTATGTGGTTGCAGTGCAGATAAAGTGTTCCCGCCTTTAACGCTGGGGTTATCGTCCAAAAATTACCCGCTTGAAGTGAAATCCGTGTAGTAGAAGTAGATTTATTTTTTCCCCTGTTTTTTTATGTTTTTGTTTTTTTTCCATTTAATGTGAATGTTTTTCTTTACAGGTTGTTTTTTTAATTTATTATGTTTTTTTCGTTTACAACACTGTACAGTATATGTTTTTCAATTCGTATTTATGTTGTAAGGCTGTAAACCCCTAACCACCCATTTTATAAAATTTTCTCAGATGGGCATTATTACAATTTTCTCACATCTCTCATCTAAAAACTCTCAAAGTTAAAACTTTCGTGGATTTAAAAAAATAAGTACAGTACACTACTGTATTAAAGAATGAAACCAAAGATCAAAACCTGTTTTTTATGGCTGTAGGATTTTTTTTACCCATAAGTAAGCACAGGTTTTATCATAAAGGCCCCACATAACCAAAGTCACATGACCTTTTTGAGCCTCAAATCCTGCGCTTTTTTATTAAGGTGTTTGTTTCCAAAATAAGCCCGTCTTATTCTCATTAAAGACTGGTTCAGGATTATATCCCCCTTCCTCAATGATGGCTTTAAATTTGCCTTTGTCGATGCAGAGCGTTTTGTCACCATTTTAGTAATAATAATAATGGATTAGATTTTATATCGCGCTTTTCTATTATTAGATACTCAAAGCGCTCACAAAGAAGTGGGAACCCATCATTCATTCACACCTGGTGGTGGTAAGCTACATTCGTAGCCACAGCTGCCCTGGGTTGGACTGACGGAAGCAAGGCTGCCAGTTTGCGCCTACGGCCCCTCCGACCGCCACCTATCATTCATTCATCATTCATTCACCAGTTTGAGCGGCACCGGGGGCAAGGGTGAATTGTCCTGCCCAAGGACACAACGGCAGCGATTTGGATGTCAAGAGGCGGGGAGCAAACATGCAACCCTCGGTTTTCTGGCACGGCCGCTCTACCCACTACGCCATGCCGTCCCTTTGAGACTGACGGCAAACACACAACAATAAAGAGTCAAACTATTCGCATTAAACACTTTTAAAAATTAGGCAAGTTGAATGTAGTCTGTACTATACAGGACACATGGCATTAAGAAGATTGAGTAACAATTCTCTACAGTCCCTTAGTGCAGTGGTTCTCAAATGGGGGTACGTGTACCCCTGGGGGTACTTGAAGGTATGCCAAGGGGTACATGAGATTTTTTTTAAATATTCTAAAAATAGCAACAATTCAAAAATCCTTTATAAATATATTTATTGAATAATCCATCCATCCATCCATTTTCTACCGCTTATTCCCTTTCGGGGTCGCGGGGGGCGCTGGCGCCTATCTCAGCTACAATCGGGCGGAAGGCAGGGTACACCCTGGACAAGTCGCCACCTCATCGCAGGGCCAACACAGATAGACAGACAACATTCACACTCACATTCACACACTAGGGCCAATTTAGTGTTGCCAATCAACCTATCCCCAGGTGCATGTCTTTGAATGTATTGAATAATACTTCAACAAAATCTGTAAGTTCATAAACTGTGAAAAAAATACAACAAAGCAATATTCAGTGTTGACAACTAGATTTTTTGTGGACATGTTTCATAAATATTGATGTTAATGATTTCTTTTTTTGTGAAGAAATGTTTAGAATTAAGTTCATGAATCCAGATGGATCTCTATTACAATCCCCAAAGAGGGCACTTTAAGTTGATGATTACTTCTATGTGTAGAAATATTTATTTATAAATGAATCACTTGTTTATTTTTCAACAAGTTTTTAGTTATTTTTATATCTTTTTTTCCAAATAGTTCAAGAAATACCACTACCAATGAGAAATATTTTTGCACTAATATACATTTTAATAAATCAGAAACTGATGACATAGTGCTGTATTTACTTCTTTATCTCTTTTTTTCAACCAAAAATGCTTTGCTCTGATTAGGGGGTACTCAAATTAAAAACATGTTCACAGGGGGTATGTCACAGAAAAAAGGTTGAGTACCAATGCCCTAGTGAATCAGGACGCAGAACACAATGCTGAATACCAAAAGGACAATGAGACAAGTTGAGTCTTGGCTACAGACTTATAAACAAACAGAACCGTCACATGATGTCATCACTACAACATCCTCATGATAAAAGTTAACTTATCGTGTCCCGCTGAGCGCTGGCCAACAATTTGCACGAAACCGCATGGATATATTTGCCTTAAAATAAAAGCGTTATGTCCCCCCACCCACCGTATGAGATATAGTGGCAGCTGTATCTGTTCACACCTCTCCCAAAATAGTGTTTACACTGTTGGCATAGCAACCGCAGGACCCTGAGTAGCCTCTCTCACACTGACCACAGCGATGAATTGGCTCAGAATATTGTTTGGCATTTTATGAGGATAAATACAGAAGATCCTAATTCTCTCTATTTCACGCACGCACGCGCACATACACACACACACACACACACACATATATATATATATATATATATATGATATATATATATATATACATATATATATATATATATATATATACATATATATATACATACATACATACATACATATATATATATATATATACATATATGTATATATATATATATATACATATATGTATATATATATATATATACATATATATATACATATATATATACATATATATATATAATCATATATATATATACATATATATATGATCTCTGTTCATAATCCTAAAAAGTGTGCAGACTCTTTCAGTAATTATATAAGACAGCTGAGAGATATCACATTCTCAAAATGCTGATTAAAACATCACGTCATAGAAATTCTGAAATACTCTGGAAATGTTACCCCTAGTGGTTGTGTCGGGTAATAAAAGCATCCGACAAAATTGCATAAAACACGCATTAGAAGAAAAGTGAAGGGAATTATATTTATATAACGCTTTTCTCTAGTGACTCAAAGCGCTTTACATAGTGAAACCCAATATCTAAGTTACATTTAAACCAGTGTGGGTGGCACTGGGTGCAGGTGGGTAAAGTGTCTTGCCCAAGGACACAACGGCAGTGACTAGGATGACTGAAGCGGGAATCGAACCTGCAACCCTCAAGTTGCTGACACGGCCACTCTACCAACCGAGCTATGCTGCCAATAATGAGTGTGGAATGTTCCGGTGTGGTGGGACTACCTGATCCATAGACACTAATCCTGGCAGGTTTTATGATATCAACAGTTTGACCCGAGAACAGATTATTAATAGATCAATTCAAAGTAAAAAAAAGAAAAAAAGTGGTTAATTGTAGAATCGGATCATTATTTGCAAGGAAAAAATCTACAGCTCAAAAGTCGCCACTGTTTTATAGGCAGAACACACACTGCGATCTGTGGGGGGCCCATTTTGTGTGAAGAAGCTCATATAAAATGTCAATTAATGAATGACATAGTATAACATTTTACCGCCAACATGTTGTCATATTCTAACTAGTAATTCATTACATCATAGCCCTTGTTTTGCAGACAGAGGTCCTGGGTTCCAATCCTGCTAGTAGTTTAGGAAGGTTTATAAATGTTTGGTAAAGGCCAAAAGATTGGACACACCTTCTCCTCATTCAGTGTGTTTTCTTTATTTTCATGACTATTTACATAGTAGATTGTTATTGAAGGCATCAAAACTATGAATGAACACACGTGGAGTTATGTACTTAACAAAAAAGTTAAATAACTGAAAACATGTTTTCTATTCTAGTTTCTTCAAAATAGCCACCTTTTGCTCTGATTACTGCTTTGCACACTCTTGACATTCTCTCAATGAGCTTCAAGCACACCTGTGAAGTAAAAACCATTTCAGGTGACTACCTCTTGAAGCTCATCGAGAGAATACAAAGAGTGTGCAAAAAACTAATCAGAGCAAAGGGTGGCTATTTTGAAGAAACTAGAATATAAAACATGTTTTCAGTTATTTCACCTATTTTTTGTTAAGTACATAACTCCACATGTGTTTATTCATAGTTTTGATGCGCACAAAGAATCTACAATGTAAATAGTCATGAAAATAAAGAAAACACATTGAATTAGAAGGTGTGTCCAAACTTTTGGCCTGTACTGTATATAATTGTGTCATTTTGCATGAACAAAAATGATTGAACTTCCATTGAATTTGCACAAAACATGCATCAAATTAAATTCATGTTTGATTTAAAAAAGTATAAACATTGTGCCACACAAATTTAAAAAAATATATTTTGTAATTGGGATGAATAAAATTGACTACCATTATGAGATATCCACCATAGCATGCTTTTTCTTTGGCTTTGTGGTTTATCGTATGTAATGACTTACTTTTATACATATAAGACAAGTTGACAATGTTGAAATGTAACGTGCAGGTTTCACGACTGCAACAGTCTGACCCTGTTTATTTTTATCCCCATAATCTCCTAAAGAAACAATTAAAAAAAAATGAGAATTCGCATTCATGGAGCAGGTTAACAGATTGGAAACTACAATATCAAAACCATTTAAAAGCTCCTGCGGATCAAATGTCCGCATTGTGCTCCTTTGTGCATAATCACACACAAATAAAACAAGACCTAAAGGAATGTTTCTGACGCACACAACATGTCAGTGTGGGGACTCAAGGGGGTTGAGACATGTTGTAAAACTTACAACTTTTATGTCACTTTCTCACTTGGGAATGCCCACTACTCCTGTGCGCGCGTATGCGCGTGTGTGTGTGTGTGTTTGTGTGTATATCTCTCACCCACTTTCACTCTGCAGTATTTAGGCTGCCTTCTATTCTGGTGCAGCGACAGCGTCAGCGAATGGCTCAGCAAGCTGTCGACCCTCGCTGACCTATCGTACATGATGGTTTTTGCAGCTGAGCCTGAACACACACACACACACACACACACACACACACACACACAGAGGCCAAAAGGAGTGTTGATGGGAGAGAACAAGTGCAAGCCCTGTCAGCATGTGCGGTGATGAGTGTCTCTCTAAACCCTCTTTTGATGGTGGTGGTCTTTGTGCTCGCCCAGGACCCCCCCATGGCCGTCACGCTGGGTCTGAGGATGGAGGAGATGATCTTCAACTTGGCCGACTCGCACTTATTCTTTAACGATTTGGAGGTGAAGTACACGTTTTAGCGGCCTTCTTTTCCAAAGTCTCTGCTGCTATCTTGTGGAGCAATGCGGTGCTACAGCGCTGTGGTTCATGACGTCATTGTATGTTCACAGGAGTGTGATCAGGTACATATTGATGACGTATCATCAGACGACAACGGCCAGGACTTAAGGTGACAACTAACTACAATTTAATTTAAAAGAATATATTTTATTGCTATTATCATGTTTTGTTTTGTAAACAGCACCGAATCAGTTCAATATTTGTTGTTGTTGTTGAGCAGAGCTTGCAAATAAAACATGTCATTGTTTTGATCGACAGTACTTACAGTTTTGCAACTGATGGCTTCCATGCAGCTGCGACAAGCGCCAACCTGTGCCTCGCTACTGGCGTCCGCGGCGGCGTGGACTGGATGAGGAAGCTGGCCTTCCGCTACAGACGGGTCAAAGAGTTGTATAGCACGTACAAAAACAATGTAGGGGGTAAGCCAATCGGACAGAGGGAGGGTTCAGCTTTTAGTGCACACTCACTGACCGCAACATCAGAAACACCTGCACGCCAACATCAGACAGAATCCTTTTTTTTTCATTCAGCTTTCATGTTGTACATACAATATTGATATCATATTTTCTATCTGGGTCTTACCTCTCCATGCTGTCCTCCAGGTCTGCTGGGTCCCGCAAAGAGGGACGCTTGGCTGCAGCTCCGAGCCGAAGTCGAGGCTCTCACCGACTCCTGGCTTACTCACGCCCTCAAGTCGCTGTCCATCATCAGCTCCAGGTGCCCGTCATGCATGAATTATGGTCATTTTCAATGTGTACACATGATGCCACATCCGCAAAATATTGTGAGCTATTAATATTTTAACTGAAATGATCTGCAGCCTAAAAGCTACAGACTTAAGTGCTTTCCAAAATCAAACACGTGACTTACAGTGGGGCAAAAAAGTATTTAGTCAGCCACCGATTTTCTCACTTAAAATGATGACAGAGGTCTGTAATTTTCATCATAGGTACACTTCAACTGTGAGAAACAGAATGTGAAAAAAAAAATCCAGGAATTCACATTGTAGGAATTTTAAAGAATTTATTTGTAAACTTTGGTGAAAAATAAGTATTTGGTCAACCATTCAAAAGCTCTCACTGACGGAAGGTTTTGGCTCAAAATCTCACGATACATGGCCCCATTCATTCTTTCCTTAACACGGATCAATCGTCCTGTCCCCTTAGCAGAAAAACAGCCCCAAAGCATGATGTTTCCACCCCCATGCTTCACAGTAGTTATGATGTTCTTGGGATGCAACTCAGTATTCTTCTTCCTCCAAACACGACGAGTTGAGTTTATACCAAAATGTTCTATTTTGGTTTCATCTGACCACATGACATTCTCCCAATCCTCTGCTGTATCATTCATGTACCCATTTTGGTATAAAATGGATACATGTCACAATTTCCTCAATTAAAAAAAAAGCAATATTAAAAAAAAAAAATGACTCCCTATATATTTGTGAGAGCCTCCCTAGAACAAAAGGACTGATATTCTTCCCTTAGCTGGCTTCTGAGTGAAAGTGTATACCTAATATGGAATAACTTTGACTTCAAGACTCATGCATAAAAGAGAAAAGAGCTTTTGAATAGCTGTCCCCCGTCGTAACGAGTCGATCCCCCATCGTAACGGGGGCTGTCCCCCGTCGCAAAGAGGACGGACCCATGTCGTAACGAGGACTGTCCCCCGTCGTAACGAGGGCGGCCCCCAGTCGTAACGAGGACTTCCCCCCGCCGTAACGAGGACGGTCCCCAGTCGTAACGAGGGCGGCCCCCCGTCGTAACGAGGGCTGTCCCCCGTCGTAACGAGGACGGCCCCCCGTCGTAACGAGGGCTGTCCCCCATCGTAACGAGGAAGGTTCCCCGTCGTAACGAGGCCTGTCCCCCGTCATAACGAGGAAGGTCCCCCGTCGTAACGAGGACGGACCCATGTCGTAACGAGGACGGCCCCCCGTCGTAACGAGGGCGGCCCCCCGTCGCAAAGAGGACGGACCCCTGTCGTAACGAGGACGGCCCCCCGTCGTAACGAGGGCGGCCCCCCGTCGTAACGGGGACTACCCCCCGTCGTAACGAGGGCGGTCCCCCGTCGTAACGAGGGCGGCCCCCCGTCGTAACGAGGACGGCCCCCCGTCGTAACGAGGAAGGTCCCCCGTCGTAACGGGGCCTGTCCCCCGTCGTAACGAGGGCGGCCCCCCGTCGTAACGAGGGCGGCCCCCCGTCGTAACGAGGCCTGTCCCCCGTCGTAACGAGGAAGGTCCCGCGTCGTAACGAGGGCTGTCCCCCGTCGTAACGATGGCTGTCCCCCGTCGTAACGAGGGCGGTCCCCCGTCGTAACGAGGGCGGCCCCCCGTCGTAACGAGGGCGGCCCCCCGTCGTAACGAGGGCGGCCCCCCGTCGTAACGAGGGCGGCCCCCCGTCGTAACGATGACTGTCCCCCGTCGTAACGATGACTGTCCCCCGTCGTAACGATGGCTGTCCCCCGTCGTAACGAGGGCTGTCCCCCGTCGTAACGAGGGCTGTCCCCCGTCGTAACGAGGGCGGCCCCCCGTCGTAACGAGGGCTGTCCCCCGTCGTAACGAGGGCTGTCCCCCGTCGTAACGAGGGCTGTCCCCCGTCGTAACGAGGGCTGTCCCCCGTCGTAACGAGGGCTGTCCCCCGTCGTAACGAGGACGGCCCCCCGTCGTAACGAGGGCTGTCCCCCGTCGTAACGAGGGCGGCCCTCCGTCTTAACGAGGGCTGTCCCCCGTCGTAACGAGGACTGTCCCCCGTCGTAACGAGGGCGGCCCCCCGTCGTAACGATGACTGTCCCCCGTCGTAACGAGGACTGTCCCCCTTCGTAACGAGGACGGCCCCCCGTCGTAACGAGGGCTGTCCCCCGTCGTAAAGAGGAAGGTCCCCCGTCGTAACGAGGGCGGCCCCCCGTCGTAACGATGGCTGTCCCCCGTCGTAACGAGGGCTGTCCCCCGTCGTAAAGAGGAAGGTCCCCCGTCGTAACGAGGGCGGCCCCCCGTCGTAACGAGGGCGGCCCCCCGTCGTAACGAGGGCGGCCCCCCGTCGTAACGAGGGCTGTCCCCCGTCGTAACGAGGGCTGTCCCCCGTCGTAACGAGGCCTGTCCCCCGTCATAACGAGGAAGGTCCCCCGTCGTAACGAGGACGGACCCATGTCGTAACGAGGACGGCCCCCCGTCGTAACGAGGGCGGCCCCCCGTCGCAAAGAGGACGGACCCCCGTCGTAACGAGGACGGCCCCCCGTCGTAACGAGGGCGGCCCCCCGTCGTAACGGGGACTACCCCCCGTCGTAACGAGGGCGGTCCCCCGTCGTAACGAGGGCGGCCCCCCGTCGTAACGAGGACGGCCCCCCGTCGTAACGAGGAAGGTCCCCCGTCGTAACGGGGCCTGTCCCCCGTCGTAACGAGGGCGGCCCCCCGTCGTAACGAGGGCGGCCCCCCGTCGTAACGAGGCCTGTCCCCCGTCGTAACGAGGAAGGTCCCGCGTCGTAACGAGGGCTGTCCCCCGTCGTAACGATGGCTGTCCCCCGTCGTAACGAGGGCGGTCCCCCGTCGTAACGAGGGCGGCCCCCCGTCGTAACGAGGGCGGCCCCCCGTCGTAACGAGGGCGGCCCCCCGTCGTAACGAGGGCGGCCCCCCGTCGTAACGAGGGCGGCCCCCCGTCGTAACGATGACTGTCCCCCGTCGTAACGATGACTGTCCCCCGTCGTAACGAGGGCTGTCCCCCGTCGTAACGAGGGCTGTCCCCCGTCGTAACGAGGGCGGCCCCCCGTCGTAACGAGGGCTGTCCCCCGTCGTAACGAGGGCTGTCCCCCGTCGTAACGAGGGCTGTCCCCCGTCGTAACGAGGACGGCCCCCCGTCGTAACGAGGGCTGTCCCCCGTCGTAACGAGGGCGGCCCTCCGTCTTAACGAGGGCTGTCCCGTCGTAACGAGGACTGTCCCCCGTCGTAACGAGGGCGGCCCCCCGTCGTAACGATGACTGTCCCCCGTCGTAACGAGGACTGTCCCCCTTCGTAACGAGGACGGCCCCCCGTCGTAACGAGGGCTGTCCCCCGTCGTAAAGAGGAAGGTCCCCCGTCGTAACGAGGGCGGCCCCCCGTCGTAACGATGGCTGTCCCCCGTCGTAACGAGGGCTGTCCCCCGTCGTAAAGAGGAAGGTCCCCCGTCGTAACGAGGGCGGCCCCCCGTCGTAACGAGGGCTGTCCCCCGTCGTAACGAGGGCGGCCCCCCGTCGTAACGAGGGCTGTCCCCCGTCGTAACGAGGGCTGTCCCCCGTCGTAACGAGGACGGCCCCCCGTCGTAACGAGGGCTGTCCCCCGTCGTAACGAGGACGGCCCCCCGTCGTAACGAGGGCTGTCCCCCGTCGTAACGAGGGCTGTCCCCCGTCGTAACGAGGGCTGTCCCCCGTCGTAACGAGGGCGGCCCCTCGTCTTAACGAGGGCTGTCCCCCGTCGTAACGAGGGCTGTCCCCCGTCGTAACGAGGGCGGCCCCCCGTCGTAACGATGACTGTCCCCCTTCGTAACGAGGACGGCGGGCTGTCCCCCGTCGTAACGAGGGCTGTCCCCCGTCGTAAAGAGGAAGGTCCCCCGTCGTAACGAGGGCTGTCCCCCGTCGTAACGAGGGCGGCCGCTCGTCGTAACGAGGGCGGTCCCCCGTCGTAACGATGGCTGTCCCCCGTCGTAACGAGCGCTGTCCACCGTCGTAACGAGGGCGGCCCCCCGTCGTAACGATGACTGTCCCCCGTCGTAACGAGGACTGTCCCCCGTCGTAACGAGGTCGGCCCCCCGTTTTAACGAGGGCGGTCCCCCGTCGTAACGAGGGCGGTCCCCCGTCGTAACGAGGGCTGTCCCCCGTCGTAACGAGGGTGGCCCCCCTCGTAACGAGGACGGCCCCCCGTCGTAACGAGGGCGGCCCCCCGTCGTAACGAGGGCTGTCCCCCGTCGTAACGAGGGCTGTCCCCCGTCGTAACGAGGGCTGTCCCCCGTCGTAACGAGGGCTGTAGCCCGTCGTAACGAGGAAGGTCCCCCGTCGTAACGAGGGCGGCCCCCCGTCGTAACGAGGGCGGTCCCCCGTCGTAACGAGGGCGGTCCCCCGTCGTAACGAGGAAGGTCCCCCGTCGTAACGAGGACGGCCCCCCGTCGTAACGAGGGCTGTCCCCCGTCGTAACGAGGGCTGTCCCCCGTCGTAACGAGGGCTGTCCCCCGTCGTAACGAGGGCTGTCCCCCGTCGTAACGAGGGCTGTCCCCCGTCGTAACGAGGACGGCCCCCCGTCGTAACGAGGACGGCCCCCCGTCGTAACGAGGGCTGCCCCCCGTCGTAACGAGGGCTGTCCCCCGTCGTAACGAGGGCTGTCCCCCGTCGTAACGAGGGCTGTCCCCCGTCGTAACGAGGACGGCCCCCCGTCGTAACGAGGGCTGTCCCCCGTCGTAACGAGGGCGGCCCTCCGTCTTAACGAGGGCTGTCCCCCGTCGTAACGAGGACTGTCCCCCGTCGTAACGAGGGCGGCCCCCCGTCGTAACGATGACTGTCCCCCGTCGTAACGAGGACTGTCCCCCTTCGTAACGAGGACGGCCCCCCGTCGTAACGAGGGCTGTCCCCCGTCGTAAAGAGGAAGGTCCCCCGTCGTAACGAGGGCGGCCCCCCGTCGTAACGATGGCTGTCCCCCGTCGTAACGAGGGCTGTCCCCCGTCGTAAAGAGGAAGGTCCCCCGTCGTAACGAGGGCGGCCCCCCGTCGTAACGAGGGCTGTCCCCCGTCGTAACGAGGGCGGCCCCCCGTCGTAACGAGGGCTGTCCCCCGTCGTAACGAGGGCTGTCCCCCGTCGTAACGAGGACGGCCCCCCGTCGTAACGAGGGCTGTCCCCCGTCGTAACGAGGGCTGTCCCCCGTCGTAACGAGGGCGGCCCCTCGTCTTAACGAGGGCTGTCCCCCGTCGTAACGAGGGCGGCCCCCCGTCGTAACGATGACTGTCCCCCTTCGTAACGAGGACGGCGGGCTGTCCCCCGTCGTAACGAGGGCTGTCCCCCGTCGTAAAGAGGAAGGTCCCCCGTCGTAACGAGGGCTGTCCCCCGTCGTAACGAGGGCGGCCGCTCGTCGTAACGAGGGCGGTCCCCCGTCGTAACGATGGCTGCCCCCCGTCGTAACGAGCGCTGTCCACCGTCGTAACGAGGGCGGCCCCCCGTCGTAACGATGACTGTCCCCCGTCGTAACGAGGACTGTCCCCCGTCGTAACGAGGTCGGCCCCCCGTTTTAACGAGGGCTGTCCCCCGTCGTAACGAGGGCGGTCCCCCGTCGTAACGAGGGCTGTCCCCCGTCGTAACGAGGGCGGTCCCCCGTCGTAACGAGGGCGGTCCCCCGTCGTAACGAGGGCTGTCCCCTGTCGTAACGAGGGTGGCCCCCCTCGTAACGAGGACGGCCCCCCGTCGTAACGAGGGCGGCCCCCCGTCGTAACGAGGGCTGTCCCCCGTCGTAACGAGGGCTGTCCCCCGTCGTAACGAGGAAGGTCCCCCGTCGTAACGAGGGCGGCCCCCCGTCGTAACGGGGGCGGTCCCCCGTCGTAACGAGGGCGGTCCCCCGTCGTAACGAGGAAGGTCCCCCGTCGTAACGAGGACGGCCCCCCGTCGTAACGAGGGCTGTCCCCCGTCGTAACGAGGGCTGTCCCCCGTCGTAACGCGGGCTGTCCCCCGTCGTAACGAGGACGGCCCCCCGTCGTAACGAGGGCTGTCCAGAATCGATACATGGGCTAGCATATTAGCGTCCTGCAGTGCGTTAAACATCTAAATGTCCTCCAGTGCACACATGGTACATGGTAGGCCACTAGGAGCCAGCAGCTACACAACAGCTAAGCATACAATAGCACACATGTAATAAATGTTCTTAATTGATCAATATTGCAGTCTAAAACAGGTGTCAATATAAACAAGTATCAAATTATTATAGTTACCCATTACTTAGTTACAAGGTATCCAGTAACAAAAGTGTCTGCATCAATCAACTTACTAAGTCTTGAGATTACTTACAAAATATTATGACCACAAAGTGTCGCCGGGAAAAAACAAAAAACACTCCACCTTAACCTTAAAAACAGTGGCCATCCTCTGAGTAATTTCACTTGATCAAACCTTTCCTGACATTCCGCACAACAAAGTGTGTATTATTCACACTAATATTGTATTGGATTATACTCATTACTCCGATATCGGTATTTTACCGGCAGTAAAAATGTTGTACCGGGACACGTGTGGTCGTGACCCCACGTACTTTGCTCTTGTCCCCTCTGCAGGAGTAACTGCGTGAACGTGATGGTGACCACCACGCAGCTCATACCGGCACTGGCTAAAGTTCTCCTGTACAGTCTGGGTTCTGTGTTCCCCATCGAGAACATCTACAGTGCGACAAAAATAGGCAAGACACACACGCACAGTGGCTAAACACTTAAAACAGCGGTCGTAATGGTAACGGTTTGTTGACATCGTACTGTATTGATTTGATGGAGATAATACAGAAGAGTACATACCGAGAAAAGCTGTGGCCTTCAAACTGGAGCAACCTGTGCAGACTATTGAGAAATCATCACAAACATTGAATTGTTAATCCATCTTCTGTTGACAGAAATCAGCAGTATTATTAACTTTGTTACAACCCCATCATTCAATCATCTTAACAAAAAGAAACCCTGTGAAAGTCATGTTTTGTCCCCCAGGCAAAGAGAGCTGTTTTGAGCGTATAGTCTCCCGCTTTGGCACTAACATTACGTATGTTGTGGTCGGCGACGGCAAGGATGAAGAGCATGCAGCCGGCCAGGTAAATGACCTTTGACCATTTTTGACCACCTTCTTGTTTATTTGCAGGAAAAGAGAGTTGCTTTGAGCGCATAATGCAAAGGTTTGGCAGGAAAGTAGTGTATGTTGTTGTGGGGGACGGTGTGGAAGAGGAGCAGGCAGCCAAAAAGGTAAATAGACTTGCTGTGCCCCTGCCCACTTGGTGCAGTGTGAGCTCTGATTGGTTGAAGGCTGCCTGTCTTTGCTGTAGCGGTTTACTGATAGTTCTTTTTGCTTTTTCACCTCACTGGCTGTTCTTTTTTCAAGTGCGAGAACTCACATCAAGTCTTCTTCTACTAAAATTCAATGGTGATGTTTTTAAAGCAATCTGGTTTGTGGGCTCTTCTCTAAATTTGTGCTATCATTTTGCTGTATGTGCAAAATTGTATTTTCTCTAATATTTTCAGGTTTTGTGTGTTGGGGTTACAGAGGTTTAAGATGAGTGCTCAATTGCTTTCATGCCAAGAATGTTATTTATTCAGTTCAGCAGATTGTGAAGAAAAATGTACATGTTTGTCAGGTATTCAGATTGTAATCTGAAGTTGAGGAAAAATTTAATTGATCAGATTTGAAAGTTTTTGAAGCTTTGGCAGGAAAGCAAACACTTCCCCACTTATAGAGCTTTTAGGACAGCATGTATTTGGTTTGCAGTGTTTGTTGCATCGCTTACATTCCCTATCAACTTGTATTTCAGTGTTTGTGTCCTCTCCACAGCATAACATGCCCTTCTGGAGGATATCCAGCCACTCTGACCTGCTGGCGCTACATCAAGCACTGGAGTTTGAGTACCTGTAAAACTGTATGGACTTGCTTACCCCCTTTTGTATAACTATTTAAGAACAAACTACACTGCAATTTTTTTTGAACATCTGGATTTACAAACTGAATGTCTTAAAAAGCAATGCGGACTGAGAAGCTCCACATGGACATTTTCAAATGGACTTGGCTGGTCTCTGGACAGTTACTGTGTAGAGATAAGCTGCTTTTATTTTATTTCCGGCTAGCCTGATACAGGTGCCTGTGTAAATTATTTGCAATAAAATGAAGGGCTGAGGTGTGGGTGGTGTGTCAATGAAGTTATTTTAAGGGGATTTGTTTTAACAAGACGAGGGTGGGAGGGGTTGAGAAAATGCATCATGTGTTGTGCCTTAATGTGTTGTCAGTCTGTTCTTTTCAGAAGTGTACATATTAAAAAGACAAAAATCCTTTCCCAACAATTTTTGACTTCTCTTGTGTGTGTACCAGTTCCTCATTAAGTGCCTCATAATTATGTCAAGCATGATAAGACCCATCAGTCATGCACAATTTCAGTCAAACACTTGAGATTAATGCCATTTCCACAGTTTATTTTTATTTCTTGGCTTTGAAGTACTCCTCAATGACATCCTTGGCTTGAGACTCCTTGCCATAGTCCTGTGGCAGAAATTTGGGGGAAAAAAAAGGTCCATATTAGAGAAAACAACCCTTTGATGACCACAAAGATCCTACAAATCATGACAATTGTTACATGGTGAGGACGACATAACAGTCCAGTCTACATTGAAATAGACATAATAATCTCAGACATTACATCTCACCGAGAAATTTAAAGACCATACGTTTACTACATTTACAAAAGCCTTCTTTGTGGTCTACTGGAATTGTAATGTGGCACTTTGGTTTAAATCTTGCATGTTTGCAGACCGCTCAGATGCCATTTACCATCTCTCTAGAATGTGCTGTTTATTGGCCGTCCTATTTATGTCCTGAGGCCCTCCTCCAGGCCAAGCCCCCTTTGACAGTCTCCACACAGTCAGCCATGTAATTTTTAAAACTTTAATAGTTCACAAACATTACCATTTCAACTGCACACTACCCCGGTAGATTTTAGCATGCATGTACAAGCTAGTCTGCTTCATAGCACAAAGCTCTTCAGGTAAATCCCTATCATACATGGAGATATCTGGTAACTTAAAAGTAGATGATGTAACAAAAGTTTCCAAACGGCTCCTTTGGAGGAAGTAGGAAGGAATGCAAGATGTTTTTATAAATCTGTCTGCCATGCCTCCATGGTTTGATTTCATATTTTCAAGACTTATGGGGATTCCAAATACCCCCCAAAAAGTAATAAAAGTTGGGTTTGCATTATAGGGCCCATTCTACAGTGTGTTTGCTTACCTTCACGACTACGCAGCTGCAGCCCACCACCTTACGGGGTTTGCCCTCACGGTCGATCTTGCACAGACCAACCCACTCGCCAAGCTTTTTATTGTCATCAACCTGAGATAGATGGCACACATTGTCAATGTTCCATGAATGCAATTGTTTATACAAAAGAAGTATGGGTAGTCTTCACTGTAGTTCACACAAATTGGTAAAGAGTATCATCTCATCACAAACTTCCAGCAGAGGGAGCAACATTTCTAATCAGAAATACAGCAGTACATTATACCAAACATGACAAGTCTTCCTAATTTTTTTAAGGTTATCACGATTTGTTTTAACAGCTAATCTAATCAGAATTTGTGGTTGCCGATTCAATTTTTTTAGAACAATAAGATCTGAAATGATTCATTGAGTTGAAAGTGATTCAGTAACTTCATAGCAAAAAAATTAACCAGTGTGAAATACTGGATACTGTACACTGAAGTCGAAGTTTCCCGTTTTGTTATTTCTTGTATGGGAATTAGGTAGAAATGAATTATGAATACAAAGCACCTTATTTTATTAAAGCGCAACTGACACTTTAGGATGAATTAACAGGAAACCCTTTCTGCCCTAATTTTCAATACAGGTACAGTTGCTAACATTTGAACACTTGGATTTGCCTGCCACTTATGCTTGTTTTATAACATTAAATACAATATTAAAAATAAAGTGCAACAGACAACTCTTCTCGTTGGATTCATTAGGTTTACCTGTGTCTTTTGTTTTTCAAAATAGAAATAATACAGATACAAAATAAATAAAATTGCGACCAAATATTTTCAGGTTAAATGAGCAGTGATTTGCCCTTCTACCACTTCATTTTAATAAAAAGCTACAGTAAGAGAATAGTCGCAACAAATGACCGAGAACGCAACAACAAAGCCGTAACAACTATAAGCCAAAACAATATGAAAAGGAAGAGACAGCGGACAAATTTCAGCGACTCGCAGACGTCCTGAGACGGTAAGTTGAAAATGTAATGAACAACTCTATTTGTCCTGGGAAGTCAGAATTTCCGAGTTCTTCGTCAGCATTTCAACTGGAACGCCCCTCGAGATCGGATTTCCAACTCTGCATGCCGGAACATTCTCACTTCCCCAGATTTTGTTTCAAAGATTGCTGCATATACAATGTGTTGTATGCTCATATATATGTAACGTCACTAGGGATTATGTTTGATAAGAAATTATCGAGTTCGAGTCTATTATCGAATCCTCTTAATGAACAGATTCCTTATCGATTCTCTTATCCAATCCAGATAGGTTGTTGTATATGGGGAAAAAAAAACAATATTTGGTTTAACAAAATCTCACATTTATTTTGAGAAAAAAATTACATCTAATAAATAAATAAATATTGAGTGTTACCCCCCTAAAAAAATAAAAAAAATAAATATTGACTGTTGTTACCCTAAGTATATTAAGTGGGATTTTTCAGAAAAACAAATATATACAGTAACACAAAAACAACCTGTCTCTGTGATCACTATAGGTGTATAAATAATAATAGTGTTAAATAAAATCAATCCCTTGGGCACAAAACTGAAAATAATACCGCTCTCCAAAAAGTGCACATCTGCTGCTATTTGACATAACTGTTTGTTAGGATGCTTTGACATTTTTGCACTTCATTCCTTTATTGAAAGAAAATTCTATGAAGAGAAAAGTTGTATGCAAATGTGGTTACAAGGCTAAAAAAATGAAAAGTTAAAGCTAAAAAAATAAATACACTTTATTGAGTTAACATTATTTCTTTATAGGGGGAAAGATGGGATATGAGCTATGATTATAACAACTACACTACCCAGCATGCAAAAGGAGTGACGAGTACCAGTTCTCAAAAAGGGATTCGAGTCCGAAGACTCGGTTTTCTTATCGAACAACCGGGAATACCGGTTTCGAGTATCATCCCTAAACGTCACTGTGGCATACATTGCCAGCAATAGCTTCAGTGCTTCCCCTTCATCCACCGATGGCTATCGGAAGGTTGCAGAAAGAGTGCATATTTCCCCCAAGGTGTTTGTATTCAGACAAGGCAAGCGCAAAAATAGCTTTTGTGGATGTGGGAATCTTGATTTCCGAGATTGTAACTGGAATGCTTATAAGTCAGCTGTGACGTCATTCCCAGCTCCGACTTCCGAATCATATGGACCACAGCAAATATTGCAAAAAATACTGAAAAAATGCGACTGAAAACTTTTTCAGTTATAAAACCCTTTATTTACTTTTTCCATAAAATGAATATACCACTTTCAGATGCCATAACTTGCTCTGATGTCACTTCCGTCACAGCTTTTGTGGCTTAAACTTGTGTTGCAGGTCTATATCATTGTGTTGCGGCAGCGTCTGTTGAGTTTTTGGCAATCATGCTGTAGCTTAAGGTTGTAATTTATGATGCTGTTTGCCTTGTGGCATTTGCATTTGGTATGACCCTTCAACGGTACTCACCATATTTGTTTTTCCGATTTATGGGATTATGGGATGACGCCACAAGGCAGACTTGAATAATAACGTCCTTAATAACAATTTTGAACTTATGGGATAGGCTCAACTAGGGATGTCCCGATCCAGGTTTTTGCACTTCCGATCAGATACAGATATTGTTTTTGCACTTCAGATCCGATACCGATACTGGCCTATCCGAGCATGTATTAAAGTTTAAAGTTATTTAGCCTACTTAGTTGTCAGATTAATGCTGAAAAGGATTTTAGTACTCTTGATAACAACTAGCCAGCTGAATTAGATGAGTTTGAATAACACACAATAGTTGGTATTCAAGGATAAACACAAAATATCAAAAATTATACATGACAAACAGAAATGGCATCATTAAACAGTAAAAAAGTTAACAGTATAAAGTGCAAATAATGCTGTAAACATTATCAAAAAAAAAAGCAAGACACAAAAAACCTGAGTGGGATAAAATGTCTATAACGCAGCATCAATACTTGCTCTTTAACGAGCGTAAACCTTAAAAAAAAAAAAAAAAAAAAAAAAAAAAAACTTTCTACACACTCCTTTCAATTGTTTGCCCCAGTCCAAGCATAATGGGGAGATTCTTTAACAAAGACAAGCACTTCAAGACACTATGGTGTCAGCCTGCTCCTGTGTTCATCTATTAGTGCTAAAAAGCCTCTCACTCGCAAGAGTCATTAAAATGTCTTACAACTTTACCACCACGCTTGACTTTATTGTGGCATGTTTTGCACTCCACCTCTTCATCTTTTTTGTTTTGTAGGGTAAAATAATCCCACACAGCTGACATTTTTACCGTAACTTTTAATTCACACGGCCGTCTGAACGGTTAGAACACAGACCTGTGGATATTTTGAAGGTGTGCTGGAAAATGCGGAACGGAGTTTAGGGAGCAGCAGAAGAGTGGAATGTATTATTTAAATCGGTGTGTTGGAAAACACGGACCGGAGTTTGTTTAAAAACTGAATCTGGACCGGCATTTTCCCATGCCTTGCCGATACGCATTTTTTGGCAAATATCGGCGGCCGATCCAATCCAAATATCGGATCGGGACAACCCTAGGCTCAAAAGCCCACTGCACCCCCGCGACAAGCGGTATAAAATGGATGTATGTTTTTTTTTTCTCCCAATAGCAATACAATTGATAGGTTTCCTTTTAAAATGACATTGATTGATACCTATAGTCTGGAAAGCAAAGGAGTACTACTCGATATGTCAATCGTTACACCCCTATTTTTTGCTATTTTTAGGGGTGTAACGGTACACAAAAATTTCTATTCGGTACATACCTCGGTTTGGAGGTCACGGTTCAGTTCATTTTCGGTACAGTAGGAAAACAACAAAATATAAATTTTTGGGTTATTTACCAAATTTGTAAACAATGGCTTTATCCTTTTAACATTGGGAACACTAATAATTCTGCCCATGTTAAACCACATTAAACTGTCTCAAGATGTTGCTTTGATTAAATAAAATAAAAAAACCTTTCTTCCACATATAAAAAGTGCAACATTAAACAGTTTCAAGTCAACTCATGCTTAATTTATTACAGCATTTGGGAAGCCTGTAGTTGACTTTTATTATGTAAATGTTATATTTTTTATTAACATGTGATAGCAGGGACCCTGCCATTCAAAACTAGGCTGCTATCATTACTAATGATTAATGTAACTATTGCTGAAAAAAATAGTACAATAACAACAGGAGAGACTATTCATCCCTGAAAACCATGGAGCTCAATGAAATAGACAGACAGGGCTTTGCTGCCATCAACACGCACACACAGCAAAATGAGCTAACGTTACGCTAAAAGCTAATTAGCCTTCACCTCAAGCCAGAACTGCAAGCGAGCTGAGCTGCAGTTTACATTTCTAGAAGGTCAACGGGCTCATAGTGATGTTTGTAATAGTTGTGACTGGGAGGTGTTTTTTATCATTTGGGGTACGCTGTCCGCTGCTCCCCTGCAAAATGAATATCTGCTCGACGCTGAAGCATTGACTCCATACGCTCTGAATACGCACTGCTGATTGGCTTTGTATGTAACCAATCAGATGGTTGTGTGGGTGGTACAATGCTTGCTGCTGAGACAGAGGCAGAAAGCAGAGCAGCTTGTGAAGACTTTTGCTTACAAACTCGTTTGGTACGCCCGTGTGCTGAACCGAAACCCCCGTACCGAAACGGTTCAATACAAATACACGTACCGTTACACCCCTATTATTTATGTAAACTAGTTCTATGAGTCTCACCTTGATTAAGTTGATCTGATGCTCGGCGCAGAGGGCCTCCACCAGCTTGACATACATGGGCTCGTCGCAGTTGGCGGCAAGGACGCACAGATGGGCCTGGCGCCTGGATAAATGAGTGCACTGCATTAATTCAATGAAATTACAAACTGTATACATCAATTAAATGAAAATGTAGCATGTCTCAGACAAGAATTTGGTGACAATGGCAATCTCCTCATGGTGTTCAGAAGAGGGAGCCAAGGAATCATCATTGATACACTTTGAAGAATCCAATAGGTGAGATAAAAGACCTACTTGTCTAGTGCCTTAGCAGCCTCTCGGATACCACGGGCAAGGCCATCATGGATAAGTGCGGTCTTGAGCACTTCAGGGAGAGCGGTGTTAACATCCATCACACCTCCGGCAGCAATGCTGTTGGAGGAAGACGACGATTCAGTTCAGTTCCGGTTTATTTGAAACATGCATAAGATACAATGTAATGCATCACGCATTACCAGTTTCATTACAGCACGTCCAAAAAGGAGTAGGAAAAAGCAGATCTTAATAAATCCTAACCCTTTTCATACCATTGCAATTTTATCCAATTTCCTTGTTCTCTGTAACAGAACAGTGAACTAATAATATACCATAGTAAGCAAACAAATATTAAATACATAAATATACATAAATAGGGACGGCGTGGCGCAGTGGCCGTGCGCAACCCGAGGGTCACTGGTTCAAATCCCACCTAGAACCAACCTCGTCACGTCCGTTGTGTCCTGAGCAAGACACTTCACCCTTGCTCCTGATGGGTGCTGGTTGGCGCCTTGCATGGCAGCTCCCTCCATCAGTGTGTGAATGTGTGTGTGAATGGGTAAATGTGGAAGTAGTGTCAAAACGCTTTGAGTACCTTGAAGGTAGAAAAGCGCTATCCAAGTACAACCCATTTATTTATCATTAAATAATCTTAGTCTCATAAAAAAAAGGGTTCCAAGATGTTCATCATAATTCTTGTGTACTTTGTGAACACTTGTAGTATGAACAGTCTCTTAAACTGAATCATATTGGTGCTTTGATTGATCCATTCCTTAATTTATTTCACATACTGATATACTAAAAGGTTTTAAGTGTTGTACGAGCATACAAATATTTTAAATTAGATTTTCCTCTAAAGTTATATTTCTCTTTTGTTGAGAATAATTGCTGTACATTCTTAGGTAACAGGTTATAGTTTGCTTTATACATACTTTTAGCAGTTTGCAAATGCACCAAATAATTTAATTTAAATATTTGTGATTTACTAAAGGGTTTGTATGTTCTCTAAATCCAACAATATGTATTATTGTAATCGATCTTTTTTGTTCCACTGTTAGTGAATGAAGCGCACATTTGTAGTTTCCCCATATTTCTAAACAATAACTCAAGATATGTTAACAGTACCAAACAGTAAACAGGGTTCGTACACCTTTTCCATGGCCAAATTCAAGCATTTTTTTAAGACTTTCATGATCAATTTTCCAGTAAACTTCAAAAGCCAAAAAAAAAAAAAAAAAAAAAAAAAAAAAAAAAAGTGTGAATCAATCCATAACCTTGTTTGCGGTCACCAAATGCTGTCTGTAGGAAAAATACGGAAAATGTGCTAAAACCGAAGCCTAACATTGAACCAGCAGTTAACTGAATTGGGCATAGAAAATGAAGCAGATTTTATGTAGACTATTCAATGTCATTGGTGTCTGCACACATTGTTTAGTTGTTTGTATCGTCATTCATGTATAAATCATCCCTTACAAAAAATAACAATCATACTTGTTTGTATCATGCACCTGTATACTTGTATCATCCACCTGTCTTCTTGGAGGGTGACACAGAGCCGTATGAACGTATGACAACAATCTAATGTAAGGGCTTGTGCAATGCCAACAGATCAACAGTGTAGTTTTTATTTTTAAGGAAACTGATTTTTTTCTTATTTAATAACTAGCCTATTGAGTCAGACTGCTGTGAAATATGATTAACATTTCCAAGCATTTCACCCCAAATTGGAGATGTTCGATCATAGTGATGGGACTGGGCTTCCAGCTTGTCAGAATTTTAATGTCACTCATTGGAAAGTGAAAGGGTATCGGACAAAACATTTAAGTGACTTTGTGGTTAGAGTATTCGCCCTGAGATCGGTAGGTCGTGGGTTCAAACCCCAGCAGTCATACCAAAGACTAAAAAAATGGGACCCATTAAAGGCCTACTGAAATGAGATTTTCTTATTTAAACGGGGATAGCAGGTACATTCTATGTGTCATACTTGATCATTTTGCGATATTGCCATATTTTTGCTGAAAGGATTTAGTAGAGAACATCGACGATGAAGTTCGCAACTTTTGGTCTCTAATAAAAAAGCCTTGCCTTTACCGGAAGGAGCAGACGATGTGCGCGTGACGTCACTGGTTGTAGAGCTCCTCACATTGTTTACAATCATAGCCACCAGCAGCTAGAGCGATTCGGACCGGGAAAGCGACAATTTCCCCATAAATTTGAGCGAGGATGAAAGATTCATGGATGAGGATAGTGAAAGTGAAGAATTAGAAAAAAAAATTTAAAAGGCGATGGTAGTGAGAGCGATGCAGATGTTAAGACACTTTTACTAGGATCATTCTGGAAAATCCATTATCTGCTTTTTGTGTTACTAGTGTTTTAGTGAGATTATATGGTACCTGAAAGTCGGAGGGGTGTGGCGACCGCCAGTGTCTCCGGTGGGAGGAGGTAATAGTCCGAGGAGGACGCAAGCGCCACTCATATCTACGGTAAGAGCAGACTTGTTACCAAATTTTCTCACTGAAACCTGCCGGTTGACATGTGGTAGAGAACCATGTTCGTTTGACCGCTCTGTTCCATAGTAAAGCTTCACTTTTGGGAATTCTAAACAAGGAAACACCGGCTGTGTTTGTGTTGCTAAAGGCAGCAGCAATACACCGCTTCCCACCTCCAGCTTTCTCCTTTGACTTCTCAATTATTAATTGAACAAATTGCTAAAGATTCAGCAACACAGATGTCCAGAATACTGTGTAATTGTGCGATTAAAGCAGACTACTTATAGCTTGGATCGGGCTGGAAAAAAATGTCCGCTACAACCGGTGACGTCAAAGGCACATGTCATCATACCGCAACGTTTTCAACCGGATACTTCGCAGGAAATTTCAAATTGAAATTTAGTGAACTAAAATGACGTATAAACATGTGTTGCAATGTTAATATTTCATCATTGATATATACACTATCAGACTGTGTGGTCGGTAGTGGGTTTCAGTAGGCCTTTAACTTCATGCTTGGCACTCAGCATCAAGGGTTGGAATTGGGGGTTAAAGGCCTACTGAAACCCACTACTACTGACCACGCAGTCTGATAGTTTATATATCAATGATGAAATATTAACATTGCAACACATGCCAATACGGCCGGTTTAGTTGACTAAATTGCAATTTTAAATTTACCGCAGAGTTTCTTGTTGAAAATGTCGCGGAATGATGACGCGTGCGCGTGACGTCACGGACTGTAGAGGACATATTAGCGCAGCACCATTTGCTGCTAAAAGTCGTCTCTTTTCCTCGCGCAATTAAACAGTATTCTGGACATCTGTGTTGCTGAATCTTTTGCAATTTGTTCAATTAATCATGAAGAAAAAGTGGAAAGATGGAGTTGGAAAGCTTTAGCCTTTAACCACACAAACACACGGTGATTCCTTGTTTAAAATTTCCGGAGGTGAAGCTTTACTATGGATCAGAGCGGTCAAGCATACATGATTCCCGACCACTTGTCAACCGGCAGGTTTCGGTGAGAAAATTGCGGTAAAAAGTCACCTCTTACCGGAGATCAGCTGAGCTTTCGCCGTCCATGCAGCTGCCGTCGACTTCCCTCAGAGACTGGCTTTAAGACACCCTTGGACACACCCCTCCGACTATCAGGTAGTATTTAATCTCACTAAAACACTAGCAACACAATAGAAAGATAAGGGATTTCCCAGAATTATCCTGGTAAATGTGTCTAAAAACATCTGAATCCGTCCCGATGCAATTGCCATTATTTTTTTAACTTTACTTTTTTTTCAAGTCCTTCACTATCAATAGCATCATCCACAAAGCTTTCATCCTCGCTCAAATTAATGGGGAAATTGTCGTTTTATAATGGGAGGCTCCCATTATAAACAATGTGAGGACGTGAGGAGCCCTCACCCTTGTGACGTCATCGTCTGCAACTTCCAGTAAAGGCAAGGCTTTTTTATCAGCACCAAAAGTTGCGAACTTTATCGTCGATGTTCTCTACTACATCCTTCCAGCAAAAACATGGCAATATCACAAAATGATCAAGTATGACACATAGAATGGACCTGCTATCCCCGTTTAAATAGGAAAATCTCATTTCAGTAGGCCTTTATCTCTCCAAAAATGATAACCAGGGGCGACCACCGCTGCTGCTGCTCACTGCTCCCCTCACCTCCCAGGTGAACAAGAGGATGGGTCAATAGCAGAGGAGAAATTTCACCACCCCAAGTGTGTGTGAGACTTTCACTGCTACTTTAACTTAAGTCATCATGTGTGTATGTGGAAGCTTAATAGATGAGAATAGTGGTGACATCTAATCGAATGTCTAAAAAGCACTTTGTGCAGCATATTAGAACAATGCAAGGATATTCAAGTTTAATACTTAATACATCGAATGTCTAAAAAGCACTTTGTGCAGCATATTAGAACAATGCAAGGATATTCAAGTTTATTACTTAATACATTGTATAAGGTTATGTTTTAAGAATACACTTTACGTTTATTGTACAGCACTTTATTTCTCATTGAATTTGTTTGAATGCTTTAAAAACGAAGTTGCACAGTATGGAACCAGGCTGCGTTACATTCTAGATCGCCGACTAACACTACAACATGCGCCATGCAGTCGCATTTTAGCTTAATAAAAGATGTATTGGACAACTATCATTTTAGTCGGAGTAAAACCAATCACTAAATGTTTACCTTTAAAATGTATTCCAATAACGGCTCAGTTATAAAATTTAATATAACCCAGCAATTACTTCTAAGAGTTGAGCTTACCCTTCCTCGGCCATTGTAGATAAGGATGGATGGCGGACCTAAACTTCTGCAATAAATGACAGACAATGCAGAGGAATTATTCTCCATCATTAATATTTTGTTTTGATGAAGTAATGATGGCGGATGATAGTTTAATCGGTTGGATTGTTGGCGAAAAAGTAGAAACGCACCGTTTCCTCCTTTCGGGCAGCGGGTAAAGAGGACGTCATCCGTGCGCGCCATTACTTTAAGCCTGCAAGGCCCCCCGCCCTTGACGGCGTCGGAAGACTGCCTGATTAATTTTCAGCTTTTCTTTACGTAGTTTATTAATCAATTTTTTACCAAAAGGTTTGTCAATAATTACTTGGCGCTCGAATAATAATTGAGAAAAAAAACAACAAAAGCCGTAATGAAGACAGAGAATATGTGTTAATCGTGAAAATGTTGCCTTTACACCAGGAGTCCCCAGACTTTTCCCACTGAGGGCCGGCCTGACACTAAAAAATAAAAGCATGCGGGGGCAAGTTGTATATTTTTAAAACAAATACAATATATATTGTATACCTTAGGGTTTCTCGCTGTTGTGTTCAATTATAAAGGTCCTGGAGACCCAAAATAGTCTTATTGTCTAATTCAGTGGTTCTCAAATGGGGGTACGGTACCCCTGGGGGTACTTGAAGGTATGCCAAGGGGTACGTAAGATTTTTTTTAAATATTCTAAAAATAGCAACAATTTAAAAATCCTTTATAAATATATTTATTGAATAATACTTCCTTCCGCCCGATTGTAGCTGAGATAGGCGCCAGCGCCCCCCGCGACCCCGAAAGGGAATAAGCGGTAGAAAATGGATGGATGGATAATACTTCAACAAAATATTAATGTAAGTTCATAAATTGTGGGGGAAAATTACAACAATGCAATATTCAATGTTGACAGCCAGATATTTGGGGACATGTTCCATAAATATTGATGTTAAAGATTTCTTTTTTTGTGAAGAAATGTTTAGAATTAAGTTCATGAATCCAGATGGATCTCTATTACAATCCCCAAAGAGAGCACTTTAAGTTGATGATTACGTCTTTGTGTAGAAATCTTTATTTATAATTGAATCACTTGTTTATTTTTCAACAAGTTTTTAGTTATTTTTATATCTTTTTTTCCCAAATAGTTCATGAAAGAACAATACAAATGAGCAATATTTTGCACTGTTATACAATTTAATAAATCAGAAACTGATGACACAGTGCTGTAATTTACTTCTTTATCTCTTTTTTTCAACCAAAAATGCTTTGCTCTGATTAGGGGGTACTTGAATTACAGGGGGTACATCACTGAAAAAAGGTTGAGAACCACTGGTAATTAAAGTGTTGAAAATAAGTCACATGTTATATCTTTTTTTTTTCCTTTTAACGCTTAAATCTAAAGATTAACTCGGTTGACCAAAAGTGTACTTTAAAACTTTTTTTTGTCCTTTTGACAAAACCTTTTATTAGGAAAACACAAAATATGCAGTATTTCCCTCTAAAAATGTTCAATGTGGAATTTTCTATGTGAAGTAACTGGAGTCTTAAAAATGTAAATAATTCATGACAATATTGCGTTGGGTTCGATATTTTTCTTGAACAATGACAGTTAAAAAAAAGCACACTAAAGGTATTGGGGATTCAAAACGCCCCCAGTCTTAAAGGAGTTAAAAATAGGTCATATATACATATATAATTTTTGCTTCCAACACTTAAATTTTTAGATCTACTCCAGATCTATCTGTCAAGTATATATTTTTATTATTTTCTTAAACGACAGATTAAAAAAATGCGTACATGTCAGCGTTGTGCTACTAGTTTCAATGTTGCAACATTTGTCAGTTACATTACCTGTTTGCTCTTTTATTCCACTTTTTAATGTGCTGAGGGGCGTTAAAAAATAGCTGCGAGTTGCAAATGGCCCCCCGGCCGCACTTACTGTATGTTCACAAGCTTTACACCATTGTAATAAAGCATTACAATATAATTTATTGTAAGCAATGATTGCAGACCAATGTCAAGTCATTTTAATCATTTTGTTTATTTTACCCACATGGACCACAAGCTTTACACCATTGTAATAATGCATTATGATATAATTTATTGTAAGCAAATATTGCAGACCAATTTTTAATGATTTTATTTTCTTTCAAACATACATTTGAAAAATTCCAGCTGTTTTCTTGAGAACAAAATTAAAAAAAACAAGCCATATTTATTGTAGGAATTTTGACAGCATCCCAACAACAACAAAACAATATATATTTTTACATATAGATTTCTTTGTGTTATGTTGACAATGCAGAAACAAATGGACAGGCTGTGGCTGATCAGATTTTGAGAAACGCCTCCAATTGTTCCATCTCAATTGCATTGTCGAATGCAATGAAATCCTGAATGGAAAACAAAAAGTGCATGAGAAACAAATACATATTAAAAAAAAAAAAAATGCGTGCATTAATTACAGTTGTACAACCACATTGATGGAAGTGGTTTCCTATTCAAAGAAATGCGATTATGGAACGATTGCAACACATGCATTTGAGCACACATATAATACTGTATTCCCTTTGGGGTTGCGGGGAGCACTGGTGCCTATCTCAGCTACAGTCAAGCAGAAGGCGGAGTACACCCTGGACAAGTCGCCACCTCATCGCAGGGAATAAGCGGTAGAAAATGGATGGATGGATAATACTGTATACTAACAGAACTTGTGTCCTGGTAATGTTAGAATGTATAGAAAATATACACATAAATTCACTCTATGAAATTTTGAACTGTAAAGACTTCAAACTGTTTTGATTAAAAGCACACACTCATGTATGTCTTCAGCCTGCAGGCCTGCTGATGTTTCAAGGCATGAGGCTTTTTCAGGTTATTTTTAATCTGGATCTCCATTGGTACAAAGATACAATTCTTAATAATATTTTTAGATTATAAAAATAATTTTAGTTAGCTGCAAATCCGATAGTTTTAATTAGTTACACAATTTTTTCTTATTGATTGATTGCACCGCCCAAAGCTTCTTGTTGGAGTTGGAGTGGCCAACATTCTCATCAACTGTCCTTGTTTTTTTTCCTTGGGATCTCGTCTGCTTTTTTTTTTGGACCATAACAAGAGTGAAGAATTGTTGATCCTGGCTCATTCTTGGCGAGAGTGAAACCAACACTGTAATGTTTACCTCTGATCTGTCTTTATTAAATATTGTAAATCCTTTAGAAAGACTTGTCCTTTGACTATTCAATGAAAAAACACGGGTCGAGCCCAACAATGAAAGAGTCAAATGTAACTTATTCCTTGGTTAGGGTTAAAATATATTTACAGGGTTTTTTTTTTCTTTTTAAATGTGTTTTTATTGCTTTGTTGGGACTGAAAAATATTTTAATTTAGGAAATTAATATACCATAATATTTATATATTGACAGCCACTTATTTATTTTTCTGCCTCAATTATAATAAATTATTACAAACTGTTACTATTTTATTGTACAATGGTGTTCTAGTTGATATTAATCATATTACAGACTTACAGTATACATACACATATATATACATACACGTACATGCACACACATATATATACTGTATATATATATACATGCACACACACATATATACTGTATATATATACATGCACACAAATATACATATATACACATATATATATATATATATATATATATATATATGTATATATATATATATATACACATACACACATACATATATACGGTATATGTATGTATATTTATATATATACACACATAAATACATACATATATTTATACACATAAATACAGTCACGATCAAAAGTTTACATACACTTGTAAATAACATAATGTCATGGCTGTCTCGAGTTTCCAATCATTTTTAAAACTCTTATTTTCTTGTGATAGAGTGATTGGAGCACATACTTGTTGGTCACAAAAAACATTCATGAAGTTTGGTTGACCAAATCTGCTGGGTCAAAAGTATACATACAGCAATGGTAATATTTGGTTACATCTCCCTTGGCAAGTTTCACTGCAATAAGACGCTTTTGATAGCCATCCACAAGCTTCTGGAAAGCTTCTGGTTGGACTTTTGACCACTCGTCTTGACAAAATTGGTGCAGTTCAGCTAAATGTGTTGGTTTTCTGACATGGAGTTGTTTCCACACGTTTAAGTCAGGACTTTGGGAAGGCCATTCTAAAACCTTCATTTTAGCTTGATTTAGCCATTCCTTTACCAATTTTGACTAATGTTTGGGGTCATTGTCCTGTTGGAACACCCAACTGCGCCCACGACCCAACCTCCAGGCTGATGATTTTAGGTTGTCCTGAAGAATATAGAGGTAATCCTTCTTTTTCATTGTCCCATTTACTCTCTGTAAAGCAGCAGTTTCATTGGCAGCAAAACAGGCCCATACTGTTCGATTACCTTTGTTTATACTACTGTCACTTATCAACTGCCAAAGAACTGTAGACACCTTAATATTTGTTGCTTCCTATACAGTATATACTGTTGTACTATTTGATCTTGCACTGGTACTGTATTTAACTACTGTACTTCTACTTGTACTGATACCTCTACCATAACTACTGTAACTTATTGTCCTGTAGTTAATGTACATCAGAGCTATTCAAATGTTTGTATTTTTGGTATTTAGTGTATTAGATTCTGCAACTAGTGTTTGAAACCCCCTGTACACAATATTTAGGGATGGATGGGATGAAGATTTCCCAATTAAGCTGAAAATCTTTTAATCCTAAAACACCGCTTTGTGGAAGGCCGCATAGCGGCTGCACCCGGGTGCACATAGTGCACTCGCCTGCTAGGGGGTTCTGGGGGCATGCTTCCCCAGAAACATTTTTAAATCTATGTTATCTTAGGATGCATTTCCTGCTATTTTGAGTCAAAATCTAACAATATTCTCCTGACCAAAATTTCGTATTTATTAGCAAATATTTTCATAAAAATGTATCCTGTGATGAAATTTATGTATACAAGTTTACACATATATCAAATTCTTGCAAACTTTTGGATTACAGACAAAAATAGGCCTACAAATGGATTAACCAGAATTGTTCTTCGTAAACTCACTTTAGTTAGATGCCTTGCCGATTTCGCGTGGTCAAAGAGTGCCGCCTTTCCCCGAGATCCATAGTTCACAATGTCCTTGCAATATAAGCACTGAGCACGTCCGGTTCATCGCACTTTGCAATGAAATCGCTGATCAGTTCGTCTACTTCTACGATATTGTTGTTAATCTTCACCTTCAGTTTGATAGATATATCGAGCCAGGCCCAGTTCCACTTGTTTCTCACGCCCTTATCGATATCTTTCGCTAAAGAAGCATTCCTATCTTGAATAAGCTTTACCATGTCTGAAACTGTCAATAAAGAAACGTGTTAATTGAGAGCTACTGTGTTTTCTTTCCAGATTAGTCGCCGATAAACACAACCAATATAAACAGAATACGAGTTCAGAAACGCTCACAATAATTGAGGATCAGGGACTACATATTGTCGGCAAACAACACGTGCAGACGCCTATAATGGGCAATGTCATTGGTTGATGTTGTCAGCTGATAGTAGAGCTAGCCAATCTGGTGCCTTCACGCATTGGCAATATATTTTTCGCGGGAATTCTCTGCCTTGTACTGATAACTAGGTCAACGCAGAGACAAAAACCACGAGTACCTACCCCCCCCTATAATTTTCTCCCTGGATTTAAACGATTCACAGAAATGACCCTGGCGGCGCCAAAATCGGCGGAATTCCGCGGATCCGCGGAAAATTCCCATCCCTGGATATCTGAAGGGCATGGAAAAAAAGTATTTCACTGTGGGGTACTCTGCATGTGACAAAAAAAACTTGAACTTGAACCATGCTTGACGGTAGGAATACATGGTTCCTGGGATTAAAGGCCTCACATTTTCTCCTCCAAACATACTGCTGGGTATTCTGGCCAAACAGCTCAACAGAACTTTCCTCCGGTCTTATCTTTGTCCGTGGGATGTCAGATGAAACAAAACTTGAGCTTTTTGGCCACAATACCCTGCAATATGTTTATATATATATATATATATATATGTTTATATATATATATGTATATATATATATATATATATATATATATATATATATATATATATATATATATATATATATATATATATATATATATATATATATATATATATATATATATATATATATACACACACACACACACACACTATTTGGATTCAAGTCAGTAATGCAAATGGAACCATTATAATAACACTTACTTACCCAGCAACATTTCTACCACAGGTGCAATTAGGTCATTTTAGCTTCGAAAGACCAGACAATACACAGGGTGTGCTATCTACTGTGTCTGTGTGTCGTAATACTTCAAATATTTATTTAGCCTCAACACAGCTACCGGGCAAGTACTGTTGCCTAAATAGAAACACCTAATGCATGTATAAAGTACATAACGCTGTATGAGCATATGCATGTGAGTCTTACCCCACAGTAGATGTCCCCATTACAGATTTGAGGGGGCAGAGCGGTCGGGTCCATCGCTCTCTGCCTCATGAGGTCTTTATCTGCGGGATTCTGGGAAATGTCCACCACCTTGTACGGGATCTTCTTGGAGTCTAGGATACTGAAGATTCTGTTTTGGTTTTTCTTCATCTGCATCAAAGGAAAAGACCATGTCACCAGTGGAGAGTTTCTAGCAATAGATATGCAGGAGAAGTAAGGAATACTGTACCAATGTGTTACTGCTCACGCTGGAAAAAAACACAGTAACTGACATGTTTAACAAATAAACCTGAGGTTTGTGCGTTAAGGCCGGTACAAGAAGGTGCTGTGCTGCTTTGCTGAGAAAGTAGACAAGGTAAGCAGGTTTGGACGGGACATACCTGAGTGCCAGAGCACACCCACTAGTGTGACTAGTTGTGGCTTGTTGGCACACACACACACACACACACACACACACACACACACACACACACACACACACACACACACACACACACACACACACACACACAAAGTGCTTTAAAATAAACATGTACATATGTGACAACGTAAAAGAAATACATATTTATTGGTTGGCATGGACAACTGTAACAGCAACAACAACATGATGCAGCAATAAACAAAGCAAAGTAAATATATAGTCGATGTGGTGTTAACTATCTGCTTTGGGAACATGCATCTCACTTGCAATTAAAAACATATTTTATTTCCTGAAAAGTTGCCACACCACTTCTTCGTTTGTTTTGCAAACACACTGAAGAGCATGTCAACATTTGGACTATTTATTAGGTGCACCTGCAGAATCTAATCGACAGTTCTTTTCAAGAGTCTAGAAGAACATGTTTTGCAGCCGGTTCCTTAAAAAAAAGCAAAAAAAAACTGTCATATAGACTTGGTATTGCGTGTCAAACTCATTTTGGTTCCCGGGCCACAATAAACCATAATTAAAGGTCCACTGGGTCGGACCACTACAATCAGAATCAGATTTATTGGCCAAGTATTTTTTATCACACAAATAATTTGACTTGGTATACTGTGCTCTCTTTGATTAATGGAAGGATCAATTTATAAGAGAAAAAGCGGTAGAAAATGGATGGATGGATGTCTTCGTGTAAAGAAATACAAGTCCATAGGAAAATCTTCACATCCAATTAAATATCCATCTACAAAATATATCATTAACCACCACGGATTTCTCAAGACAACATTTTTCACAAATACAAAAAACTTTAAGTCACAGGTATTTGGAACAAAAAATATACCGTAATAACATAATACATCTTTTCTTGTCTATGCATGTCCTTGCTAGATGTTGTACTTTTTGCCTTGACAAGTGATATCAAATACTAAATTATATTCGCTGACTCATGTTGGTTACACACCAATCACAGCGGCTTTGCATTAATCTCTGTAAATAAATAGGAAGTGATCCATTTCTCTTTAAAAACTACTTTTGTCCACCACTTTTGGGTGTGCAGGTGAGTAGAAACAAACAAACAAAAAAAAACTATAAAAAAAGGTTAAAAGGCAGGCTACGCCTTAAACTAGCAAAAGGTGTATTACTAACAACAAACCTAATTACCACAGTACACGCCTATGCTCTAACCAGAGTTACCAGGTTCACACCATACATGCTCTTTCTTACTTTCAAAAAATGACTAAGCGGGCAAGATTGAGCCCCCTTACGCAGCAACATTAAGCCTGTTTGTTTTGGGGGCCACATTTTCAGTAAGCTAATGACCGGGGGGCCGAGATTGTCCCTTCACTATTAGTCTTATTTCGTATATTGTGGACAACCAGCGTCCTCAACAGTGGACATTTGATTTTGGTGCATTTATTTTGTCGGATGTACCGAAGAGCTCAGTTGTATTTAAGGACCTGCTGCAAAAATAGTAGTCAAAGATCATCTCTATGACAGCACTCTAGTGTTTTAAAGAATCTGCTGCAAAAAATAATGAGACTCTCACAAATTATTTCATTTGAACCTGCGACCACCAGTTGAATAGCCTAAATGATGAAAAAGAGAGGACTTAAAAAGGAATCTTGAGGACAAGTCGCCACCTCATCGCAGGGCCAGTCCAGGGTGTACCCTGCCTTCCGCCCGATTATAGCTGAGATAGGCGCCAGCGCCCCCCGCAACCCCGATAGTGGAATAAGCGGTAGAAAATGGATGGATGGATGGATGGAAGGAACACCACAGGTGTAACTAAAGACGTTGAACAAATGACTACTGACTGCATCAGAAGTAAGCGAATTACAACACCACCTTAGTTATGTAAATCATCCATCCATCCGTTTTTTACCGCTTATTCCCTTTGGGGTTGCGGGGGGTGCTGGTGCCTCTCTCAGCTACAATCAGGCGGAAGGCGGGGTATACACTGGACATGTCGCCCCCTCATCGCAGGGCTACGTAAATCATATTGCTAAAAAAATGTCTTCCCGCCTAAAAGGAAAAACTTAAAGGTGTGCCTAGAGGAACGCCTCAGTTATGTAAATCCCAAGTTTGGACCCCAGCGTTCTATGTCTGCTAACATGGTTAAATTGTCAATGCAAGGATCTGTTGCAATTGGTCCAAGTCCCTCAAAACAACAGGAGCGTGTTTGTGTTTTTCGAAATTTGCTGCAAAAATGTTTTGTCTCCCAAGTCTGGAACTGAACTTGGGGGCCAGTATGGTAGGGGTAGGGAAACTATGGTTCTAGAGCCAGATGTGGCTCTTTTGATGACTGCGTCTGGCTCTCGGATAAATCTGAGCTGACATTGCTTAACACGATAAGTAATGAATAATTCAACTTGTAATCACGGTGTTAAAAATAATGTTCAAAATATAAAACATTCTCATGCATTTTTAATCCATCCATCCGTTTTCTACCGCACCTGTTTAAGAAGTTGAGTTAATGGTAGGAAGTTATTTATTTACTATTGGTTAGTGTGGGGCTTGCCCTTCTGGGGGTTCTTCAGACCACCAAGCACCGACATGAGAGCCTGTTTCAGGGTTACAATATTGTTTTATTTTTCAATAAGTCTCTCAGTTGCTTTCGAGCAATTGTCTTTTTGTCTTTCGTCCTCGCTTGTGCTTTGGCTCCAGCTCCAACCCCGTCTCTCCTCCTGGCTGCTGCTTATAACCGAGCGGCAGGTGATTAGATACCAAGGCCCAGATGGGCCATCTATGCACCTGTCGCTGATTTCGAGGCTGATCCTGGCAACACCCCGCTTCGCTGCAGGCCCGCAGGCCACGCCACCCTCCACAGTTAGCTTCAGAATAACAATGTTATTACAAAGAATAAGAGACCTATTGTAGTCTAGAAATGTTGGTCTTACTTAAAAATGCACGCGTTTAGTTGTGTTCAGTATTAAAAAAAATATTATATGGCTCTTACAGAAATACATTTTAAAATATTTGGCTTCTTGGCTCTCTCAGCCAAAAAGGTTCCCGACCCCTGCAGTATGGTATCATCCCCGGGCCTGTTTTGATAGAGAGGATCTTTGACGAGTGTAGAGGAGGTGGGTTCTTAGAGAAAGCAAAGTACTCTTGACATATAGAGGAGGGAAAGCTGAAGTAAAAAAGTTTAAAGCATCCCATTGGGTTGAGTTTTTTCTTGCCTTGATGTGGGATCTGAACCGAGAATGTCCTTGTGGTTTGTGCAGCCCTTTGAGACACTTGTGCTATATAAATAAACGTTGATTGATTGTTTGATTGATTGAAAAGGCAGAGCAGAACTGCAACAAATCTACCTTTACCAAGGTCGAGTGTTCATTTAAGAAGTGGTTTAATTTTGCTGTAGTACAAGTCCTCTTCTAAAAGGGCACAACTTTTGTTCTGAATGGCAATACATTCTGCAGGTGTACCTAATGAAGTACCAGGTGTGTTCTGTAAGTAAACAAGGCCTTATCATTTGCAGCACCATCACTACAGAACGAGCGGTTCAAGCTCGTAACACACTCGACCTGCCAGGTCCTCGGGGACCCTCTCCGCAGAGCTCTCAGAGTCGACGTCCGGCACCTTGTCCTCCTGGAGGCGCTGTGCTCCTCGCGCTCTAACGGGCGGGTTTCGATCTCTTGAAGGAGACCCAAAAAAAAAAAAAAGTAAGGTGATGTGTAATTTTGTGTCCTGAAATTATTTTTCTTCTTACCCGCCATCAAGTGCTCCGTTGCCTCTGTCGTCAAACTGTGGTTTCAAGGCTCCTACAAGCCTGTTACTGAACTGAACCATGGTGCCTGTCGCCGGGAGCAAACAGGAAGAAAACATGAAAATCACTGAAATATCTTTTTCAAACATTGTACACCTTGCTGGTGACAGGAAGGTAACTGAATGAATAAATTAGTGCTTATTTACTTCACTTCAGAGTAGGGCAGGTTTGTCTTTGCGCGACATAGAAAATGGCTATTTCTTGAGTAGTTGAGTATACGTTCTCACGCAGTTGATTTTAGCTGCGGGCATTACACTACAAGTTTTCCTCACCCTTTCTTTTATCTCCTTCTCACAGAGTGGCAAAACAAGTACACCTTGTTACATACGTCACAAACTGTCACGCGTGCAACATCATACGCCCTCGTCGAGCAGAGAGGTAGCGGCATGGGTAATGTTAGCAGTAGCAGGTGATGCAAGCGGAGCGGTGCGAGTAACACGAAAGAGAGAAGGTGCAAATCTGATAACAAATGTAGGAAGAATTAACTACCAAGAAAAACAGCACGGGGTCCATTGTCTGCCAGTGGTTTGGCTTCAAGCGGGAAGATGTTGAGCAGACAGCCGTAATATGTCAAGCATGCGGCAAAAGCGTTGCTACAAAAAGTAGCAGCACTTTTAATTTGTAGCATTATTTGAAAAGTCACCCGCTAGAGAATAAGGAGTGCTTGAAACTCCGCATTTCAACATCTCCAGCCGGTGCCACACCCAACAAGATGCCGAAGCAACCACCACTGACCCAATTGAGCCTGGCGTCTTCCATTTCCACATCAACACCGTAAGAAAAAAATAGTCAACAACAGAAGGAGATAACGTCTACCACATAGCGAAGGACATACACTATTTGATTTCCTATTATGCAGCTCATTTTTATTTTACAGTTTTTGAAATATCTTGTGACATCATGCACAAAAGGGCACTTTATTTGTTTTAAACTATTTTAGTGGTGTTCCGCACAAAAAGTGCACTTTAATTTAGTGTTGTTTTGATATGTCATCTTAGTGACATCATGCATAAAAGTGCACTCATAGCTTGTTTTAAAATGTCTGACAATCTTGCAATTTCTGTTTTGAAAAAACATGAATGTTTGTGCCACTGCTTAATAACATTAATAAATACAGTTTTGGTCAATTGACTTAGTTGTGATTTCCCTCTCTCCATTAAAGTTTAAAATCAGTATATATTAATGCAGTATGAAGAAGAATGTTTTAATGCAGACACATAGAATCATCATACTGCTGTGATTATATGTATCAAGTGTTCATTCAAGGCTAAGCCAAAATATCGAGATATATATCGTGTATCGTGACATGGCCTAAAAATATTGAGATATTAAAAAAAGGCCATATCTCCCAGCTCTACTTCAGAGGGTAGTAATCTTATAACATTTAATGATGTGCCATCCTTTTTGGCCCTCACCACCATGCTGCCGCCGCCTCCTCCACACCATATAACCCACAATGAGAAGCAGCAACAGTAGCACCAACCCGCTCACAAGTCCTGAGACCACCGACGAAGACGATGTTGCTGTGGGGATTGTAATGTTAGTTTGAAGAAAGAGAAACAAAGCTGTGCTTTATCTCCGTGGGTCTCACCGACGACAGTGACATAGAGCGACTTGGAGGGAGCAGACCAAAAAGTCTTGGAGGTGATGTTGACGGAGTAGATGCAGACGTACGCACCTTGGTGTTTTTCCTCTATCTCAGGGAAATCGAAGTAGGCCAGGTAGAAGACAGAGTGTCCAAACAACGGCTTTGCTATTGAGCTGTTTGTGTTTGTGTTCTTCAGGTAGACGAGGCCTTTAGAATACAAGGAGTGGACCGAGCACGTGATGGAGAAGCTGTTGCCTCGGGTGACCGACACCTCTTGTGGGCTGTAGACCACCATTACCTGGAAGGTGGTCATGGAGATGAACGGTTTCTCCAGCGACACTAGGGATTTAAAGGTGGAGGTTATGGACTGCATTCAGCCACGCAAGAAACAAACAGTGGGAGCACCTTTGACGCTGAGCTCCACTGGATTCCCTTGAGGATAATAGATGACGTTATTCGACAGCTTCTTTTGATATTCACAGAAGTACGACCCCTGGTGGCTGAAGTTCACTTTGGGGATCATGAAAGTGGCTGCTTCGTTCTCCGAATACTTCTGGATCTTAAACGATCCTTGGGTCTTCTTCAGGAGAAAGGTGCCACCCATGTGCTCAGTCAGGACACTGCAGGTGAACTCCACATTGTCGCCCCAGTTAACCTCCACTGATGGACTCACTGTGACCTGAGGCTTCTCCAGGGAACCTAAATTAATAATAACAGGCATAACAATCGATTTATTGACTGTGAAGAAATTGGTTGATTGTTTCTCACAAGTTTTACAATAGTGTATTGGAAATAAGGATCAGTCCCGAAATCAGTACATTAGGGACAAAGAGACATGTAATAAATACAATACTTACAGTAAAAACACCTTTTAGAGCGCAACAAAAGGGTAGACTTCGCTTGATGGCAAGTATTATCCCCTAACTAGGTAACACAGTAGCCTATACAGTACTTCTATCTAATGTCTTGGAATTGCAACTGCATGCAAAGACTACTCAATAATATATGCAAAAGACACTCAGAAGTGTAAAAAAAATCTAAATAAAACAACGGGACAACACAACATTATCAGCTCATTTTTTAACGTCAAATGAACCCTTGTTAAAATTCGAGAGCAAGCTTATTCTTTCCCCTCACTGGGTATAGTGGAGAATGCTAATCTCTTTATTGTCTGTAGCCCTGTAGCGATAATGATACTTGTAAAAAACTTAGGCTGTGTCCCAATCTGAGGTCTACAACCTGAGCAGTGTGCATTTGTGAACGACTGAAATCATAGCACCGTGAGAAAGCTGTCCAAATTCAATAGTCAAATGTCAACATTAGTGAAAAAGAGGAGGAGGCCTGCAAGTATTGATTTGTTAATAAGAATTAATTTAATGTGCAAAAAGTTTGGAAAAAAGCTTTAATTATTTTACTTTCAATCGTGAAGTGGTCGACGGGCTGATTATGTAAATAATGTAAGTAGAAGGAACAAGATTTAGTTATTTTTTTGTGTTTGTGTACGTCACAAAAACATGTTTGATGAAACTTATTAATGTTTGCACCCTCGTTGTTATCTTGTGTTTTGTAATAACGCCTGGGAGAAATAAGCTTACAAGAATATATAAGGAAAATAAAATCATTAAAACAGTCTGTTTAGGTTTAGATGATCATTTATTAAGGAAAATAAAAGTTTTTGACATTCATCCATTCGCTATTCTGCTTGTCCTCATTAGGGTCGTGGGTAGGCTGGAGCTTATCCCTGCTGACTTTGGACAAGAGGCAAGGTACAGCCTACACCAGAGCTGGTCAAATATTTTGACTCTGGGGCCACGTTGAGAGAAAAAATGTGTCTGGGGGGCCAAAGTGAATGTGTGTATAAATTATATATACTGTACACATTTAGCTGTAAAAATCCGGTGTACAGTATGTGTGTTAGGGTACATTTTTATCATTTATTGTTAGGCAGTTTCATTAACTTCCTCTCAGCCCAGTAACAACACACAACAACGGCAGTCACTTTTACATCCACCACTCTACCGTAAGGCAGTTTGTCTGCCGTAAACAGCATGTGACACTCTTAAACAGGACAATACTGCCATCTACTGTACATGCACCAGCACAACACCTCCAGGCAACTTCAATCAATCAATCAATGTTTATTTATATAGCCCCAAATCACAAATGTCTCAAAGGACTGCACAAATCATTACGACTACAACATCCTCGGAAGAACCCACAAAAGGGCAAGGAAAACTCACACCCAGTGGGCAGGGAGAATTCACATTCAGTGGGACGCCAGCGACAATGCTGACTATGAGAAACCTTGGAGAGGACCTCAGATGTGGGCAACCCCCCCCCCCCCTCTAGGGGACCGAAAGCAATGGATGTCGAGCGGGTCTAACATGATACTGTGAAAGTTCAATCCATAGTGGCTCCAAGACAGCAGTGAGAGTCCCGTCCACAGGAAACCATCTCAAGCGGATCAGCAGCGTAGAGATGTCCCCAACCGATACAGGCGAGCGGTCCATCCTGGGTCCCGACGAGCGGTCCATCCTGGGTCTCGACTCTGGACAGTCAGTACTTCATCCATGGTCATCGGACCGAACCCCCTCCACAAGGGAGTGGGGGACATAGGAGAAAGAAAAGAAGCGGCAGATCAACTGGTCTAAAAAGGAGGTCTATTTAAAGGCTAGAGTATACAGATGAGTTTTAAGATGAGACTTAAATGCTTCAACCCTTTATCTTCTTACATTCACATCCCATCTCCCTGGATTGTAAATAACCTAATGTAAATAATCGAATGTATTCCTAATGTGTATACTTGTTCTTATGTTACCTGAACTCACTATGTTCTCCGCTCGCAGTATATATCCTACTAAGTCCCACCTACACTGTTTCAATGTCCATTTCTCTGTTGATGCAATTGTTGATGACTGAAGTACTGATATCAACCAAAGCTTCTCATTCCACCCCCCGGATTGTAAATAATTCAATGTATATACTGTGATGATTAACTTGTGTGATGGCTTTATTATGCTGATAGTATATATTTGTACCACGACTTAAACAAGTTGACAAACTTATTGCGGTGTTACCATTTAGTGGTCAATTGTACGGAATATGTACTGTACTGTGCAATCTACTCATAAAAGTTTCAATCAATCAATCAATCAATCATGCATATGTGACAATAACATCTACTTTAGAAAGTGCAGTGTACAACTGCGCACACAACAGCTGTAAATAACCACGCCCCTTCCCCCAACCATGCCCCCCGCCCGACCCCCGACCACGGCCCCCCCAGCCCCCACCTCCCAAAATCGGAGGTCTCAATGTTAGCAAGTATGCTCGTTTAACACTCAAAAACGCAGATTTCAACCATTGAAATACTTTCTATAGTTTAAGACTTAAGGTCATTTAACAACAGCACTGCACATCACAATGGCGGCTATAGTTTTGATGTTAAAGATCTTAATAAATCACTGCGGGCCGGACTGAAAATCTTAATGGGCCACATGTGGCTCATGGGCCGTGTTTTGCCCAGGGCTTCCCTAAACTGGTCGTGTTTTTTAAATGTAAATCAATAGATATTGTAACTGCTGCTGTTGAAACGTTTCTTTTCCATTTAGGAATGTTGAGAATAACAATGTTGCCACAGCCTGGTAATTACAGGTAAGGGAACTTAAATGAAGTATTGTTGACGGTTCTGAATGCATTTTGAAAGTGATTTAGAGGTAGCATTCCTTGCTCCCATTAACTTCATTGCTAGCCACCGAGAACGAGCCAACTTCTACATGTTGGAATGCAAACAAGTTAAAAAACCTTTTGTCTTCTTGTCTTTAATAAGGATTGTAAACGATAGGCAAAATTCCCCCCAAAAAGTGCAGTTCCCCTTTAAAAGGGGGACATTTCTCGCAGTAAAACTTTAAATCTCGGCAAGTGGCGGATAATTTGCAGTGTAAAAGTAACAGTGACAGCATGTTATCGGTGTCTTACCCAAGCAGATAACACCGGCGTCCTCGCTGTGTCCACAGTTATTTTCCCCGAATCCCTGATGATTGCAATGCGTGATGGCTGCCTCGTCGCCGCTGCACTCGATGTTATCCAGCCATATCGGGCCGCTGCCTCTCCCAAAATGGGCACTGACGGGGGCAGACACGGCGTGACCGCAGCCCAGCTGTCTGCACACCACGTCGCCACTGACCATATCCCACTGGTCGTCGCACACGGTTCCCCACTGGCCCTGATGGAAGACCTCCACCCGGCCGGAACATCCACTCCAGCCGCCCACCAATCTCACCTTTGCTGTGCGTGGAAAAACAAAACTCTTTACCATGATAGGGACATGTGTGGCTGTAAACGACCACAACGTAGGCCACTGGACAGTTATATATGAAACTGTTCAATGTATCCCGTGTCACATTTGTGGGTTGTGGTCAAAATGCTTTGGAAGATGTGCTAGCATATACAGTTGCAATCACACATACACTTGTAAAGAACATAATGTCATGGCTGTCTTGAGTTTCCAATACTTTCTAAAACTCTTATTTTTTTGTGATAGAGTGATTGAAGCTCATATACATATATGTGTGTGTTTGTATTTTTGTTTCATCTGACCACAGAAATTTTCCTCCAGAAGTTCTTATCTTTGATCAAACAAAAATTGAGCTGTTTGGCCACAATACCCAGCAATATGTTTGGAGGAGAAAAGGTGGAACCTTTAATCCCAGGAAAACCACGCCCACCGTCAAGCATGGTGGTGGTAGTATTTTGCTTTGGGCCTGTTTTGCTGCTAATGGAACTGGTGCTTCAAATGGGACAATGAAAAAGGAGGATTACCTCCAAATACTCCAGGACAACCTAAAATCATCAGCCCGGAGGTTTGGTCTTGGGGGCAGTCGGGTGTTCCAACAGGACAATGACCCCAAAAACACATCAAAAGTGGTAAAGGAATGGCTAAATCAGGCTAGAATGAAGGTTTTAGAATGGCTTTCTCAAAGTCCTTACTTAAACATGTGGACAATGCTGAAGAAACAAGACCATATCAGAAAAACACAACAGATTTAGCTAAACTGCACCAGTTTTGTCAAGAGGAGTGGTCAAAGATTCCACCAGAAGCTTGTCAGAAGCTTGTGGATGGTTACCAAAGACGCTTTATTTCAGTGAAACTTGCCAAGGGACATGTAACCAAATATTAACATTGCTGTATGTATACTTTTGACCCAGCACATTTGGTCACATTTTCAGTAGACCCATAATAAATTCATAAAAGAACCAAACTTCATGAATGTTTTTTTTTACCAACAAGTATGTGCTCCAATCACTCGTTCAGAAAAAATAAAAGTTGTAGAAATGATTGGAAACTCAAGACAGCCATGACATTATGTATTTTACAAGTGTATGTAAACTTTTGACCACGACTGTAGGTAATAAAAAGATCCTCTAAGTTGCATCATCATTACACAAATGCTCAGTGACTTAGATCAGGGGTCGGCAACCCGCGGCTCTTTGGCCACTCTGATGTGGCTCGGCTGCACAATCGCCGACCCCCCCCGATTTTTACGTGGGGATTCTGGTTCTCGAAGCCTCTTCCAGACATCACCCGGGTTCAACATTCTTTGATTTTCACTCGGACAACAATATTGAGGGCGTGCCATGATGGCTTTACGTCTAGCGCCCTCTACATTTTGACGCGTTTCACATATTAAAGAAGTCAATGGGAGCCGCAATAATTCTCGCAAATAACCGCTGTTGGTCAACCATATAACAGTAATAAGGGTGTGCCATGAAGCCATTGCCTTTAACGCCTTCTACAACTTGTACAGACAACTTGCCAGTCCAGTAACATGTTGTATGTGGCTTCCGCAGATACACGTACACGACTGCAAGGCATACTGGGTGACACAAAGTACACTGAAGGTTATGATATAAATAACTTTAACACTCTTACTAATATGCACCACACTGTGAACCCACACTAAACAAGAAAGACAAACACATTTCGGGAGAACATCCTCACAGTAACACAACATAAACACAACACAACAAATACCCAGAATCCTTTGCATCCACGACCCTACCTGACTATATTATACACCCCCGCCCAGCTCAACCGACGCACGGAAGTGGGGGCAGCGGGTTTTAGAATAGAATAGAATAGAGTTTGATTGTCATTATTGCAATGAACAGGTTCAAAGAACAATGAAATTGGAGCAGATCCTCCTATGGTGCATATACAATATGGTAGTATAAATAGTAAAAAAAAGATACGAGATGAGAGATGTATCTATGTATATGTATATATATCCACACAGATGCCTATCTGCATGCATATGAATATATATACACACATACATATAACATTATTGCACATTGTAGTCCGAAAAAATAGAAAACATTTTTTAAACATTACACATGAGGACATGATGGACATATTGTGCTCACTCAGTGCCTTTTTAATGCTACTATGACTCTTGGGTAAAAGCTGTTTATTAGTCTATTGGTGCTCGCTTTTAGCACCCTGTAGCGTCTGCCTGAGGGTAGTAGTTCCAGGGGGCTGTGCCCGGGGTGGAATGGGTCTTTCAGGATGCTCTGTGCTTTCCTGAGACAGCAGGAGCTGTACAGGTCAGCCAGGAGGGGAGGGGGCATCCGATTAACTTCTGGGCGGTCTTTATGACTCTCTGGAGCGCCGTTCTCTCTGCGGCCGTGCAGCTGCTGAACCACACGCAGATGCAGTAGGTCAGGATGCTCTCAATGGAGCACCGGTAGAAGGACACCAGCAGTTCCTGTGAGAGGTGGTTGTTCCTGAGTATTCTCAGGAAGTGCAGTCTCTGGTGTGCCTTCTTGATGGTAGCCGTGGTGTTGGTGCTCCAGGATAGGTCGTCGGCCAGGTGGACTCCCAGGAAGTGGAAGTAGGAGACCCTCTCCACACAGTCACCACTGATGATCAGGGGCAGGATGTCCGTTTTTTTCCTCCTGAAGTCTATGACCAGCTCCTTATTCTTGGAGGTGTTCAGGGCCAGGTTGTTGACTTTGCACCAATCCGACAGCTTCTCCACCTCGTCCCGATATGCAGCCTCGTCTCCCTCCGAGATGAGTCCCACTACGGTGGTGTCATCTGCAAATTTGATGATGGAGTTGCTGGAGTGGGCAGGTGTGCAGTCGTATGTGTAGATGGAGTAGAGAAGGGGGCTCAGGACTCAGCCTTCTTGAGAGCCGGTACTGAGGTACAGGCTTGATGACATGTGGTGACCCAACTGCACCCTCTGGGGGCGGTTGGATAAGAAGTCCTTAATCCACATGCAGATGGAGTTTGAGAGACCCAGGTCTGACAGTTTGGACACCAGTCTATCAGGTATAATGGTGTTAAATGGCGAACTATAATCCACAATCCATTTTGGTGCTAGTGGGGTGTATAATATAGCCTGAAAGAGTCATGGATGCATAGCATTCTGGATCATTGTTATGTTGCGTTTATAATGTGATACAGTGCGGATGTTCTCCGGAAATGTGTTTGTCATTCTTGTTTGGTGTGGGTTCACAGTGTGGTGCATATTAGTAAGAGTGTTAAAGTTGTTTATATCACAACCTTCAATGTAACCTGTATTACCCAGCATGCCTTGCAGTCGTGTACGTGTATCTGCGGAAGCCACATACAACATGTTACTGGACTGGCAAGCTGTCTGTACATGTTGTAGAAGGCGTCAAAGGCAATGGCTTCTTGGCACACCCTTATTACTGTTATATGGGTGACCACCAGCAGATATTCGTGAGAGTGATTGCGGCTCCCCTTGTCTTCTTTAGTTTGTGAAACGGGCCAAAATGGCTCTTTGAGTGGTAAAGGTTGCCAACCCCTGAATTAGATCATTAGTTGCTTATTGTCAAGATGGTGTGCTTGATTTGTGTGATGCTTTGGCAAAGCACCCTCAAATCAGTGGACATTTTTTACCCTTCTGTGTGCAGCGGTTCAGGAGTTCCACAAAAAGTGTGGAAAAATGAGAAAACATGTTCTAATGATTGCGTCTTCTGAATATATGAGACAAAAAATACGAAATATCACTTAGTACTGTTTAAAAGTGATCCAAACCTGCACAAGAAAGACCAGCATCATGCTCGTGTCCGCACGTCGACTCAGTGAAGCGCCCTCGCGAGCATTGCTGAAGAGTGGTGGTGTTGGCGAAACACGAGTCGCTCGCCTCCATCACGGGCCCGCTGCTCTGGCCGTAATGCGCCCCACCGGGAGCGCTTGTAACAAAGCCGCAGTGTAGATGTTCGCACACCGCTTGGGCTTTGCTCATATCCCAGTTGGCGTCGCAAACCGAGTGCCATACCTCGCCTTGCTGGACCTCCACTCTGCCCGTGCACCCAACTTCGCTGTTCACCAAGCGGACCCCCAAACTGTCTGAGGAGTCGAGGAATAGAAAAGTCACCATCTGCTTTTAACCGAGTAAAAACGTGTTTTAATCTAGGAACGTACATGCAAATATGCTACCTAGTGGTTTTCCAGCAAGTTACTCAAAATACAGAACCCAAAACCAGTGAAGTTGGCACATTGTGTAACTCAGTGGTTCTCAAAGGGGGGTACATGTACCCCTGGGGGTACTTGAAGAATTGCCAAGGGGTACGTAAGATTTTTTTTTTAATATTCTAAAAAAGCAACAATTCAAAAATCCTTTATAAATATATTTATTGAATAGTACTTCAACAAAAATATGTATGTAAGTTCATAAACTGTGAAAAAAAATGCAACAATGCAATATTCAGTGTTGAGAGCTACATTTTTTGTGGACATGTTCCATAAATATTGATGTTAAAGTTTTCTTTTTTTGTGAAGAAATGTTTAGAATTAAGTTCATGAATCCAGATGGATCTCTATTACAATCCCCAAAGAGGGCACTTTAAGTTGATGATTACTTCTATGTGTAGAAATCTTTATTCATAATTGTATCACTTGTTTATTTTTCAACAAGTTTTTAGTTATTTTTATATCTTTTTTTCCAAATAGTTCAAGAAAGACCACTACAAATAAGCAATATTTTTGCACTGTTATACAATTTAATGAATCAGAAACTGATGACATAGTGCTGTATTTTACTTTTTTATCTCTTTTCTTCAACCAAAAATGCTTTGCTCTAATTAGGGGGTACTTGAAATAAAAAAATGTTCACAGGAGGTACATCACTGAAAAAAGGTTGAGAACCACTGGTGTAACTGCTAAATAAAAACATATGGGGAAATTATTTTCATTTGGGGGCCAAATTTAGAGAAAAAAATGTGTCTGGGGGCCGGTATATCTATTTTTCGGAACACTTATACAAAACCCAACAATAATGTCTGATTGAAAGCTAAAACCGTTATGACAGACCACCTTAAAAACGGAATGGAATTTTTTGTTTTACTAAATGAGACACCCAAAATGTACATGAAAATAACCAATGTGGGATTTACAATATTACAATTATGACGATAGAATACTGAATATTGACAACATATGAATGTCACACCCCTCTCAATTGACATACAGTGGGGCAAAAACGTATTTATTCAGCCACCGATTGTGCAAGTTCTCCTACTTAAAATGATGACAGAGGTCTGTAATTTTTATCATAGGTACACTTCAACTGTAAGAGATAGAATGTGAAAAAAAAAAATCCAGGAATTCACATTGTAGGAATTTTAAAATGTGTGGCGTATTTACATCTAACACAATACCCGCACTCTTTTAATATGAAGCCACGTTGTTGTAACAGGTGGCTTTGAATTGTGTTGCTGAAATAAGCTGGGGCATCCTTGATGATGTTGCTTGGATGGCAACATTTGTTGCTCCAAAACTTGTATTTACCTTTCAGCAATAATGGTGCCTTCACAGATGTTTAAGTTACCCATGCCTTGGGCACTAATACACACCCAAACCATCACAGATGCTGGCTTTTGAACTTTGCGCCTACAACAATCCGAATGGTTCTTTTCATCTTTGTTCCGGAGGACATGACGTCCATAGTTTCCCCCAAAAAATTTGAAATGTGGACTAGTCAGACCACAGAACACTTTTCCATGTTGCATCAGTCCATCTTAGATGAGCTAAGACCCAGCGAAGCCGGCGGCATTTCTGGGTGTTGTTGATAAATGGCTTTCGCTTTGCATAATAGTGTTTTAACTTGCACTTACAGATGTAGCGACCAACTGCAATTACTGACAGTGGTTTTCTGAAGTGTTCCTAAGCCCATGTGGTTATATCCTTTACACACATGTACGTTTTTGATGCAGTACGGGCTGAGGGATCCAAGGTCACGGGCATTCAATGTTACGTGCAGAGATTTCTCCATATTCTCTGATCCTTTTGCTGATATTACAGACCTTAGATCAGGGGTGCCCATTACGTCGATCGCGATCGACTGGTCGATCTCGGAGGGTGTGTCAGTCGATCTCAAGCCAGGCATTAAAAAATACACATAAAAATGAGCAATCATCAATCATACCAAGACTTCACTTTCGTCAGTTGTTTGACATTCTCGGCACCCGAGGATCTTGTGAGATGACGCTGGCTGCTGCAAGCTCATATTTAAGAAAAAAATCACTAACAGGGCGGACGCAGAGAAACACATTTTATTTCTAGAGACTCCGTACCTACTGTCAAAACTCTAAAGACCGACTGCACAGTTCCTGTCTTCACCATAAAAGACCTGTTTCATCCTGCCTGTGCTAACAAAATAAAAGTCTCAGAAAGCTAGCGTGCACAAGCTAGCAAGCTACGGAGTTTGATGCCAATGTATTTGTCCCCCGCCCTCAGCGACCGCTTTCTCACTTGCTTGCCCACCCGCACACTCACTGACGTCACTCACCTGCTGCCAGACATTAAAGGGCCACACACATATGCTACTCTCATAACAAAGTGTTTAAAAACGAGTATGCAAGTTGGACAAATGGGATGCGAAATCCAACCACTTTCATGTGGTATTGGACAGAAAGGAGGACTTTTTTTTTCCTCCATTTGAAAATGCGGACGTTATCAGCACCACTGTCTAATTCCAATCAATGCAAGTCATCAGAATCAAATACACCAACTTATATTCTTGTCTTCATGAAAGAAAAGAATCTGTGTGTTAAACATGCTTGTATTATCATTAAACACCATTAACTTGTTAACAAAAATGTCTCTTTCATAAATAAATAAATATAAATTATAAATAGGAATGAGGTAGATCTCCTCGACTTGGTCAATTGAAAAGTAGCTCGCCTGCAGAAAAAGTGTGAGCGCCCCTGCCTTAGATGGTGAAATCCCTAAATTCCTTGAAATCGCTGGTTGAGATATTTTCTTAAACTGTTCGACAATTTGCTCACGCATTTGTTCACAAAGTGGTGACCCTCGCCCCATCTTTGTTTGTGAATGACTGAGCATTTCATGGAAGCTGCTTTTATACCCAATCATGGCACCCACCTGTTCCCAGTTAGCCTGTTCACCAGTGAAATGTTCCAAATAAGTGTTTGATGAGCATTCCTCAACTTTTTTAGTCTTTTTGGCCACTGGTGCCAGCTTTTTTGGAACATGTAACATGCATTAAATTCCAAATGAGCTAATATTGCAAAAAATAACAAAGATTTCCAGTTCGAACGTTAAGTATCTTGTTATTCAATTGAATATAGGTTGAAAAGGATTTGCAAATCATTGTATTCCGTTTTTATATGCTATTTACACAACGTGCCAGATTCACTGGTTTTGGGGTTTGGACAAAAGGAAATGAGAATCACAACTTATTGTCATGATAGGAAAGAGGAAACACGAGTTAGCCTTCCACAGTTATTTCATCCATTTCCTCTTACCTGAACAGACAACGCCAGCGATGGACGAGGCGTTACAGCTTCTGTCCAGGAATGGAGTTTGGCGGCAGTCGGCCAACGTAGACTCAATGCCGTTGCACTCGATCTGTTCGATCCAGGTGTGTCCCGAACCCTGGCCGTACTCCGCCATGGTGGTAATTTGGTGAGCTCTGCCGCAGTTCAGCTGTTTGCACACCACCTGCGCGTCCTGGACGTCCCACAGTTCACCACACACGTTTCCCCACTGGCCTTTTTCGTAGAACTCCACTCTCCCAATGCAACGGTTGTGTCCACCAGCCAACCTCACGTTCCCTGAGGAAGGGGTGCGCATATCCATAAGCCATGATGCTGAGCGTTTTAGGACCAATGAGAAGCAGTTTACCTGAGCAAACGATAGAGGCCTCCTCGAAGAGATCATGGCTGCTTCGGACATAATCCGTGAGTGTGCACTGCGTGAGAGAACGCTCCCTGCCACCGCAGCTGACCTTGTATCCCCGCGAGTCCCCGCTGCTGCCGAATGATGCCGAAGTCTTCACGGGATCGCCGCAGTTCATCTCTCTGCACACCACCGCCGCTTCGTTCATCCCCCAGTTAACGTTAAAGACAGACGACCAAATAGCTTCGCTGTGGGACACCTCCACCCGCCCTGAACACTGGTCGGTGCCGTTTATCAGTCGGATGGTGGCTAGGACAGGAAGTAGTTACAATACAGCAGTTATCTTCCTTTTACACTTGTAACGGTGTTAATAGTCTTAATGCAGAACTCCAACAACAAGGAAATCCTGTTCACCTGAACACACCACACCGGCGTCTTCGCTATGACCGCAGTTATTATCTCCAAATGTGGAATGCGTGCAATGGGCAAGGGATGACTCGTTCCCTACACATTCCATGTCATCCAGCCAGATCTCTCCTTTGCCTTCGCCGAAGAAGCTGCCGGGTTTGGCCATCATGGCTGTCCCGCAGTCCATGGCACGGCACACCACCTGCGCGTCCTTGATGTCCCAGAAATCGTCACACACTGTCCCCCACTGGCTGTTGTGGTAGACCTCTACCCTGCCAGAGCATCGGTCTGTGCCGTTGACGAGCTTTAGGGATGGACTACCTAAGAACGCACACAAAGTGACTTTTGTGTTATACAGCAGTTAATATCAGGCAAATTCATTATACATGTAATACTTACAGTATTTCACCCGTTTTAAGCATTACCGGAACATTTTTATTTCACACAGTGCATAGATTTATAATCTAATATTAACTTTTCCAAACTCACAATTTAGCAGCAGCTGAGTAGCTAGCTCACCTCTCTTTGCGCAAGGCGCTGTGTTACTAAATTTTGTTAACATAGTTGGATTATTTTGCAGGTGACAGCATGTAAAAAGAGTGTTTTTGCAGATTTTTTAAGAGCACTTTATAGGTGGGATAGATGAATCCTTATTACCTGCATTGCCTCTTGCTAGCAATTATTTACAATTTGGAATTCCCAGAAATACATGCATTCTTGATTCTCAGGGGGATTGTGAATAAATAAATGTAACAATGTTTTAATTAGGGCTGCAACAATTAACTGATTAAATCACAGGTACATGCACATCAGTTATAGCTGGTAATACAAACCCCGTTTCCATATGAGTTGGGAAATTGTGTTAGATGTAAATATAAACGGAATACAATGATTTGCAAATCCTTTTCAACCCATATTCACTTGAATGCACTACAAAGACAAGATATTTGATGTTCAAACTCATAAACTTAATTTTTCTTCGCAAATAATAATTAACTTAGAATTTCATAGCTGCAACACGTGCCAAAGTAGTTGGGAAAGGGCATGTTCACCACTGTGTTACATCACCTTTTCTTTTACCAACACTCAATAAACATTTGGGAACTGAAGAAACTAATAGTTGAAGCTTTGAAAGTGGAATTATTTCCCATTCTTGTTTTATGTAGAGGTTCAGTCGTTCAACAGTCCGGGGTCTCTTCTGTCGTATTTTACGCTTCATAATGCGCCACACATTTTCGATGGGGGACAGGCCTGGACTAAAGGCGGGCCAGGAAAGTACCCGCACTCTTTTACTACAAAACAACGCTGTTGTAACACGTGGCTTGGCATTGTCTTGCTGAAATAAGCAGGGGCATCCATGATAACGTTGCTTGGATGACAACATATGATGCTCCAAAACTTGTATGGACCATTCAGCATTAATGGTGCCTTCACAGATGTGTAAGTTACCCATTTCTTGGGCACTAGTATACCCCCATACCATCACAGATGCTGGCTTTTGAACTGCGCGCCTATAACAATCCGGAGGGTTATTTTCCTCTTTGTTCCGAAGGACACCACGTCCACAGTTTCCAAATATAATTTGAAATGTGGACTCGTCAGACCACAGAACACTTTTCCACTTTGCATCAGTCCATCTTAGATGAGCTCGGGCCCAGCAAAGCCAGGGGCGTTCCTTGGATTTGTTGATAAATGGGTTTTGCTTTGCATAGCAGAGTTTTAACTTGCACTTACAGATGTAGCGACAAACTGTAGTTACTGACAGTGATTTTATGAAGTGTTCCTGAGCCCATGTCTTGATATCCTTTACACACTGATGTCTGTTTTTGATGCAGTACCGCCTGAGGGATCAACGGTCCGTAATATCATCGCTTACGTGCAGTGATTTCTCCAGATTCTCTGAACTTTTTGATGATTTTGCGGACCTTATGGTAAAATCCCTAAATTCCTTGCAATAGCTCGTCGAAAAATGTTGTTCCAAAACTGTTCGACAATTTGCTTACAAAGTGGTGACCCTCGCCCCATCCTTGTTTGTGAATTACTTAGCATTTCATGGAAGCTGCTTTTATACCCAATCATGGCACCCACCTGTTCCCAATTAGCCTGTACACCTGTGGGATGTTCCAAATAAGTCTTTGATGAGAATTTCTCAACTTTATCAGTATTTATTGCCACCTTTCCCAACTTCTTTGTCACGTGTTGCTGGCATCAAATTCTAAAGTTAATGATTATTTGCAAAAAAAAAAAAATGTTTATCAGTTTGAACATCAAATATGTTGTCTTTGTATCATATTCAATTGAATATGGGTTGAAAATGATTTGCAAATCATTGTATTCTGTTTATATTTACATCCAACACAATTTCCCAACTCATATGGAAACGGGGGTTTGTAATAAAGCACTTTCTGGCTGGATGTATTTGTTCAAATTCTGACAGAAAAATGTCTGTCTATTAAAACTGTCTATTCCCTGACCGCTTCTATGTTTGCTATCTCTCTTTGTTTATAATGTATATTTTCTGCTGGATCTACTATCTATTTTATGCTGCCCTTTTTTCTTTTTTTTTGCTGCAGCTGTTACATATACTGTAATATTCCATCCATCCATTTTCTACCGCTTATTCCCTTTTTAGGGTCGCGGGGGGTGCTGCCGCCTATCTCAGCTACAATCGGGCGGAAGGCGGGGTACACCCTGGAGAAGTCGCCACCTCCTCACAGGGCCAACACAGATAGACAGACAACATTCACACTCACATTCACACACTAGGGCCGATTTAGTGTTGCCAATCAACCTATCCCCAGGTGCATGTCTTTGGAAGTGGGAGGAAGCCGGAGAACCCGGAGGGAACCCATGCATTCACGGGGAGAACATGCAAACTCCACACTGAAAGATCAAATATCAAAATATAATATTATAGTATATATTATATACTATATATATATATATATATATATATATATATATATATATATATATATATATATATATATGTAAATATTACATATATGTTATATTTTATATTGCTACTATGGTACATTTTAGTCGACTTATTACCTGCATTATCCTTTCCATCCTTTGAAACTGAGCTACAGTGTGGAATAATTTCTTTTGTGGATCAATAAAGTTAATCTAAGTCTAATATTAAGAAAAATGTATTGCATGCAACCGCATATTTTTACCACTCTAAAATGCAACAAGATGTTCCAAGAATTTTTTGGGGATTATCAAAAATAAACACTTAAAATATCTGTTTGTTGCCTTGATTTATGATTTTAAAGAAAGTTATCAATCAGTCTGTTAGTAAAACATAATTATACTAATATAATTCAGTTGCCTATGCACATTGTGTTTCAAGGCTGCGACATGTTGATATTCATATACTGTATATTCACCGCTACAAGCAGCACTCTCAGGGCAGCCATAAATGCTATGTGGCCCTCAATAAAAAATAGTTTGGCACCCATGATTTAACCTTTGATTCATATTCTGTGTCTTCAAATAATAATTCAATGAGTAAAACTATTTACAATAAATTACATTTTCACTGCATTGAGTTTCCGGAGTAAAGTTTCCGCACCGCCGCTGCAATAGAGCGGACAGAAGAGCGGTGGTGTGTGGATGCTTGGATTTGTGTGACGGCGAACTGCGGATAGTTTTCAATTTACTAAAATGTTTATTAATGCAGACATGTTAAAAGTGCAATTTCAATGTTGAGGATGTGCATTTACAGAAAATAAACGGTGATAGTTATGGCAAGCAGAAAAATGTTTGTTTATTTAAAGGGGAACATTATCACCAGACCTATGTAAGCGTCAATATATACCTTGATGTTGCAGAAAAAAGGCCGTATGTTTTTTTGACCAATTTCCGCACTCTAAAAGGGTGAATTTGGCGATTGAAACGCCTTTCAATTGTTCGCTGTCGGAGCAATGACTTTTCACCCGTGACGTCACAACAGGAAGCAATCCTCCATTTTCAGCTCTGTAATTTTCCATTTTTTTGACTGTTTTTCATACCTTGGAGACATTATGCCTCGTCGGTGTGTTGTCGGAGGGTGTAACAACACGAACAGAGACTGATTTAAGTTGACTTACGTGGAGTGTGCAAATCAGACATATCAATGGTCACGGCATGCAAATCGATGCTAACATGCTATTTAGGCTAGCTGTATGTACATATTGCATCATTATGCCTCATTTGTAGCTATATTTTCATCCAGCCTTTCCCTCCACCCACATTTAATGCCAAACAAACACATACCAATCGACGGATTTAAGTTGCACCAGTGGTCAAAAGATGCGAAAGTCCCTCGTTTATTCTGCACACTTTACCAACGATAGCGATGCTACGACAAAGATGGCACAGAGATGTGTGGATATCCTGCGACATTCAAAGCAGATGCATTTCCAACGATAAAGTCAACTAAATCACAAAGGTGAGTTTTGTTGATGTTATTGACTTATGTGCTAATCAGACATATTTGCTCACGGCATGACTGCAAGCTAATCTGATGCTAACATGCTATTTAGACTAGCTGTATGTACATATTGCATCATTATGCCTCATTTGTAGCTATATTTGCATCCAGCCTTTCCCTCCACCCACATTTAATGCCCAACATACACATACCAATCGACGGATTCAAGTTGCACCAATGGTCAAAAGATGCAATCGTTGGTTAGAAGGCGATCGGCGAATTCGTCCTCGTTGCCGCTGTCTGTCGTGATATGACTCAATAGCTTCAGTTTCTTCTTCAATTTCATTTTCGCTATCTGCCTTCACACTCCAACCATCCGTGTTAATACATGCGTAATCTGTTGAATCGCTTGCGCCGTTGAAATCCGAGTCTGAATCCGTGCTACTATGCTATACCTTTCTGTACTATCTGCCATGTTTGTTTCTGGTGGCTTCACGCTGTGACGTCAGAGGACAATAGACGGGTGGCTATAACGACGGTTAAAATCAGGCACTTTGAAGCCGTTTTTCGGGATATTGCGTGATGGGTAAAATTTTGAGAAAAACTTCGAAAAATAAAATAAGCCGCTGGGAACTGATTTTTATTGGTTTTAACCCTTCAGGAATTGTGATAATGCTCCCCTTTAAACTATTTTCTGTAAAATATGGATTGAAGCTTTAAAGTGTTTTATGACGGGACGGCGTGGCATGGTTGGGAGAGTGGCCGTGCCAGCAACCGGAGGGTTCCTGATTCGATCCCCAGCTACTACCAACCTAGTCACATCCGTTGTGTCCTTGAGCAAGACACTTCGCCTTTGCTCCTGATGGGTCGTGGTTAGCTCCTTGAATGGCAGCTCCCGCCATCAGTGTGTGAATGGGTGAATGTGGAAATAGTTTCAAAGCGTTTTGAGTACCTTGAAGGTAGAAAAGCGCTATAAAGTATAACCCATTTACTATTTATCCGATAAATCGAGGAACTAATCGAATGATTAATAAATAACTAAAATAATCGATAGGTGCAGCTCTAGTTTTAATGTTAAACGTCACAAATGCAGGTACGCAATTTGGTGTTAAGTTTCCATCCAGGTAACTTCTTTTTACACTTGTAATGCCAGTTCGAGCGCTAAAAAGCGCAATGCATGAAGAAGCTGTATTACTAATACTCACTGACTGTGGGCTGTCACCCAGCATCAAGCATGAGTACGCATGTTAGTGGTCATCTTCTTTACACTTGTCTAAAAAGTTACGTTACCTGCACATGAAAATGACACCCCTCTGCACGTGTCGGAGGTTTCCTCGATGGAACACTGGGAGAAGGAGGTGGCATCTCTTGGACAGGCCCCCCTGAATGCTCTGAGATCACTTTCGCCAAAATATTCTGTGGTTTTGAGGAGAGGTCCGCAGTTGAGTTCCGTGCACACCATTGTGGCCTCTTTCGCACCCCAGTTGTGATTGCACATTTTGCCCCATTTGCCGTGGTGAAAGACCTCCAGTCGGCCTGAGCAATGCGTGGTTCCGTTGGTCAATCTGAGTGTTTCTGGGAAAAGAAAGAATATGCAAAAGAAAAATGTTAAGAGTTTTACTACAAATGCAGGGGTGCAGACAACTGTACCTGAACATATCACGCCGGCGTCCTCATTGTGGTTGCAGTCATGCTGCCCAAATCCTCTGTGCGGGCAGTGAACCAGGGACTCCTCTTTTCCAGTACACTCCAAGTCATCCAGCCACGTCTGATCGTTGCCGACACCAAATAAGGCGTTTTGCGTGGCGACCAGCGGAGCGCCGCACTTCATCTCACGACATGTGACAGCTGCCTCCTGCATCCCCCAGTTGTCATCGCACACCGTCCCCCATTGGCCCTCGTAGAAGAGCTCCACTCGGCCGGAGCACCGGTTGGTCCCATTGACCAATCGGAGGGGTTGGGTGTCTGTTCGGTTAAAACACACGAAAAAGCACACCTTTAAATTGATGCTGATCTAAAGTCAAAGGACACGACTGACTCACTGGAGCAATGCACACTGGCGACGGTGCAGTCCTTCTGCAGCGGTTGATGTGAGCACTGAGCGATGGAGGTCTCGTTCCCCAAGCATTTGGTTTGGATCCCAGAGGCTTCATGCACTATTCCAAAATCCAGAATTTCTTTAGAAGTGAGAGGCTTTCCGCAGCGGATCTCCCGACAGACCACCTCGGCTTCTTCCTGGCCCCAGTCCGTGCTGCACACCTTTCTCCAGTGGTTATCCAGGTAGATTTCCACTTGGCCGTTACACCGATTGCTTCCTTGGGTAACTTTCACGCTTTCTGCAAATCAGTCCATAAATGACTATATATTGCAAAACAAATGCTATCATTCTTGCAATACAAATTTTCCATACACTTTGAATGTTTTTCTATTAAAATTTCAATTTGCAAGCACAATAGTTTTAAATGTTTTATACTAGGGTTTTTTTTGTCTAAAACAGATCTTCATTATCAAAGAACTATTTGTATTCTTGTCATACATTGCTTTTTTCCCCTTCTTATTAAATTATGACTATATTTTACTGTTATTATATAACCATGTTATCACAAATTTAAATTGTGATTTCTCTCAATATTACAACTGAATTGTGCTGAAGACTTTTTTTCTCTCAGTATTACTGGACAACCCATTAGTTCCTAAAATTACACATTTATTCAATTGAAATTGATCTTTCTTCCCATAAAAACTGAGTTTTCTTGTTGAATTAAAATGTTATGGTGAAAAATTCCATCCTTGTCTTGTAGAATTAAATTAATTAACATAAAAATATATCAAATTCCCACAAAAATGTATATACTTCAAACCATTTTTTCCCTGTAAAAATAAACTTTATTCTTCAATTTCAATTTTTCTTTTGTAATATGGCTATTTGTTTGCAAAATTACACTTTTTTTGTATTAAATGATTTTTATTTGTTTTAACCATAATTTTGTAAGCTAAATTATACTGCATTCTTTGTTGTCATGGTACACATTTATTTATTTCCAGAATGGCCCAAGCAATATTTCTAATATGATATTGCTATTGGAGCTATGAGTATTGGTCGATACTGATATTGATTCAATAAGATATCAACAGAAATCATAAATACGTGTATTTCTTTGTAATGGGGAATGTTAGAAAAGGTATGATCATGTGGAATTTTCTCAAACAGAGAATAATGGTAAGTATGACAAACACTAACCCGGCGTTTCTGAAAGTGTGGGGCGCGCCCCACTGGTGGGGAATAGAGACATGACAGGTGAGGAACGGGAGGAAATTTCACTTTAATTTTTTTTATTTTATTTTATTATATTCTTAAAAAATTTTTTTTACAACCCCATTTTCTATACAAACTGTAAATCACTTTGTGATTCTGTCTGTGAAATCCACTATATAAATGAATGTAAATTACTTATTTTTCCTGTAGGCTTTAAATTTCTAGGTAGGAGCAAAACACGCAACAGTAACTAATGGGGGTGGGGCTAAGCGGAACAAACTTTCGCGCGGATGGGTAGCAGGCTAATGTGTGGACCACAATAACACAAAATGGATAAATTGGCTTCATATAGAGTTGCATACAGAATTGCTAAATGCAAAAAACCACACACAATAGCTGAGCAGCTGATTCTCCCCGCTGCAATAGACATGGTGTCAGTCATGCTTGACGAGACAAGCGCAGCAAAATTAAAAGCTGTCCCACTGCCAAACGACATAGTTGCGAGACGTATATGCAACATTGCAAGTGATCTTGAGGAACAACTGGTTGACAAATTAAAATAAAATCGTTTTGCTTTACAAGTGGACGAAGCTACTGACAGCAATAAAGACTGCCTGTTCATTGCATACGTCCGCTTTGTGAACGGCGAGTCACTGTGCGAGGACTTGCTGTTCTGCAAATACATAAAAAATAGAGCCACTGCTGATGAGCTGTTCAAGATAATGGATTATTAAATTATGACTATATTTTACTGTTGTTATATAACCACGTTATCACAAATTTAAATTGTGATTTCTCTCAATATTACAACTGAATTGTGCTGAAGACTTTTTTCTCTCAGTATTACTGGACAACCCATTACTCAAATAACACGACTTTAAATGGGAAAACTGTGTGGGCTATTGTTCTGATGGAGTACAAACCATGGCAGGGTCAAGAAACGGGCTGCAGGCTCCAATAAAGAGGGTTGCGCCAAATGCGCATTGGACACATTGTGTCATTCACCAGGAAGCACTCGCGTCAAGGCAGCTCAGCCCCAAACTCAATGAGGTTTTAACAGATGTTGTGAGCGCAGTAAATTTTATCAAAACACGAAAAAGTGGCACTTTTAATATATATATGTTTGAACTTGATGCAAGGTATTTGATTTATTATTGAACTTGATGCAAGTTATTTGATTTATTATTGAACTTGATGCAAGTTAAATGATAAATAATAAATGTTGTCTGTCTATCTGTGTTGGCTATCTTTGTTGGCCCTGCGATGAGGTGGCGACTTGTCCAGGGTGTACCCCGCCTTCCGCCCGATTGTAGCTGAGATAGGCGCCAGCGCCCCTCGCGACCCCAAAAGGGAATAAGCGGTAGAAATGGATGGATGGATGGATGGGTTGTACTTGTATAGCGCTTTTCTACCTTCAAGGTACGCTTTGACACTACTTCCTCATTTACCCATTCACACACTGATGGAGGGAGCTGCCATGCAAGGCGCTAACCAGCACCCATCAGTTATAACACTTTTATTTGATTTATTATTGAACTTGATGCAAATTATAACACTTTTGTTTTATTTATTATTGAACTTGATGCAAGTTATTTTATTTATTATTGAACTTGATGCAAGTTATTTTATTTATTATTGAACTTGATGTTATTTTATGTTATTGAGTTTGAATGTATACAACTTGATGTTACTTGATGTTCAATAAATTTGAAAATGTTAAGCTTGGCATTAGCGTTCTGTTGGGGCGATGGGGGCAGGTGGGGCTTGAAAACTCCCCCTTGTCCAAAGTGGGGGATGACAAAAAAAGTTTGAGAACCACTGCACTAACCCTATTAATTCCTAACCATCTGGAAAGGACTTACACTGCCTGTAATTATGTTTTTCAGTTTTTTTGTGACAGTGCAACTTGTGGAAAGAGTGGAAAATTCAGGGAACTTGGAGCGCTAACTGCAAAATGTACATCAAGCGGAAGGGTACTTGTTATCAAAGACATCAAGGATCTGTATAAAGATTAAAGTTGACACCGCTTCAACAACAATAACAATGGTAATGCAGTCTGACGGAAAACAAACATCTACACTCAAGTAACACAAAAGACTGCTGAACAGGAAAAGATGGAACTGAAAACCGTCTGCAACATGTGATCATAAAAGTCAGGAATTGGAGAACAATACATATCCAGATAACATTTTTTTCTCCCACATCAGTAATTGTTTTTATTATGCAGAAGAACAACATTGTGGCAACAACCTGTCGATTATTCATTTAATCACACACACTAGGTTTGGTGATATTATCCTCCCCTCACTCTCTGGGAGGTGAGGGGAGCAGTGAGCAGCAGCGGTGGCCGCGCCCGGGAATAATTTTTGGTGATTTAACCCCCAATTCCAAACCTTGATGCTGAGTGCCAAGCATGGAGGCAATGGGTCCCATTTTTATAGTCTTTGGTATGACTCACGACCTACCGATCTCAGGGCGAACGCTCTAACCCAGGGGTAGGGAACCTATGGCTCTAGAGCCAGATGTGGCTCTTTTGATGACCGCATCTGGCTCTCAGATAAATCTTAGCTGGCATTGCTTAACATAATAAGTAATGAATAATTCCGCTGATAATCACAGTGTTAAAAATAACGTTCAAAAGATAAGACATTCTCATGCATTTTAATCCAACCATCCATTTTCTATCGCACCTGTTCAAGAAGTCGCATTAATGGTGAGAAGTATTATATTTATTATTGGTTAGCTTTAGAATAAGTGAATTATATTGTGAAGTGAATTATATTTATATAGCGCTTTTTCTCTGGGGACTCAAAGCGATTTACATTGTGAAACCCAATATCTAAGTTACATTTAAACCAGTGTGGGTGGCACTGGGAGCAGGTGGGTAAAGTGTCTTGCCCAAGGACACAACGGCAGTGACTAGGATGGCGGAAGTGGGGATTGAACCTGGAATCCTCAAGTTGCTGGCACGGCCACTCTACCATCCGAGATGTACCGCCCCAATAACAACGTTATTAAAAAGAATAAGAGAGACTTATTATTCTCTAAAAATGTTGGTCTTACTTAAAAGTGCACACATTTAATTGTATTCAGTGTTAAAAAATATTATATGGCTCTCACTGAAATACATTTTAAAATATTTGGCTTTCATGGCTCTCTCGGCCAAAAAGGTTCCCAACCCCTGCTCTAACCACTAGGCCAGTGGTTCTCAACCTTTTTTCAGTGATGTACCCCCTGTGAAACTTTTTTAAATTCAAGTACCCCCTAATCAGAGCAAAGCATTTTTGGTTAAAAAAATAGATAAAAAAGTAAAATACAGCACTATGTCATCAGTTTCTGATTTATTAAATTGTATAACAGTGCAAAATATTGCTCATTTTTAGTGGTCTTTCTTGAACTATTTGGAAAAAAAGATTAACAATAACTAAAAACTTGTTGAAAAAAAGCAAGTGATTCAATTATAAATAAAGATTTCTACACATAGAAGTAATCATCAACTTAAAGTGCCCTCTTTGGGGATTGTAATAGAGATCCATCTGGATTCATGAACTTAATTCTAAACATTTCTTCACAAAAAAAGAAATATTTAGCATTAATATTTACAGAACATGTCCACAAAAAATCTAGCTGTCAACACTGAATATTGCAATGTTGCATTTCTTTTCACATTTTATGAACTTATATTCATAATTTGTTGAAGTATTATTCAAAGGATTTTTGAATTGTTGCTATTTTTAGAATATTTCATTTATATATATTTTTTTACATCTCACGTACCCCTTGGCATACCTTCAAGTACCCCCAGGGGTACGCGCACCCCCATTAAAAAAACACTGCACCCTTAGACCACAGAAGCTTGTATGCAATCTACATCAACATGAATCACTTTTTAGAACCATTCAACAACCCTTCAAAGTGATTACCATCTCAGAAACATTGACCAATAATAAAATAAAGATTTCAATCTGGAAGGATATGAACTAAAATACATCAACACAACCAACAACAGCAGAGGAGTTGTGGTGTATGTGATGAAGAACCTGAACTACCAAGTGGTGAAAAAAAAGTAATATGTGATTGATAATATCTTAGAATGAATAACCATTAAAAAATGTCATGAAAAAAGCAAACATTTACTTATCAGCTGTATATATAGAACACCTAAATCAGGTATAGAAATGTTTTAAAGGCTGGATTGAGGCAAAATTTACTGAAATCAGTCAGAAAGTTATATTTTTATGTGATGACTTCAACATTGACCTCAAACTCTAAAAAGCAAAAGTCCATTGATGATTTCATAGATACAATGTACAACCTGAGTTTATATTCTACAATCACAGCGTCAAACAGAATCACAGGACGCTGTGCTACGATTATTGATAATATTTTTACTAATGATTTTGATAATAGTACTACAAGTGGTCTGCTAATAACCGACATCAGAAATCATCTACCAGTTATCACAACCAATGACAGAAACTACAGAAAGAGGAACATGGAGGACAAAAATTAATTTCAAAGACTACACACAGAATAAAGTATGAAGGCTTTTAAGAATGATCTAGAAAAAAAAAACTGGAACAATGTATGCAGTAAGGATGATCTAGATGAAGCATATTGTAAATTCTTACACACTTTTATGAAGCTTGATGACAAACACTGTAAATAAAAACAACTTAATAAGAAGCAAGAGAAGAATAATTAACAATGAATGACAAATGGTTTGAAAAATATGTGTACAAGGAAAAAATCGTTATAGAACACTTATAACACAAATATCTATAGAGGCAAAAAAATACGTACAAAGCGTACAAGAACAAACGAACATGAGAAAAAGAATATTACACTCAATTAGATGCAAAATGCATCACGGAACAACACAGGAGGTCCTTCATACTGATAGCCATCAGATTGTATAATGCATATGTCCATCTTGACTGCACTTAAATGTAGAATATATTTATATTATTCATATTTTATATATTATACAGTATATATAATATATGTTATATATCAGGGGTCACCAACGCGGTGCCCGCGGGCACCAGGTAGTCCGTACGGACCATACGAGTAGCCCGCTGTACTGTTCTAAAAATAGCTCAAATAGCAGCACTTACCAGTGAGCTGCCTCGGTTTTTTAAATTTTATTTATTTACTAGCAAGCTGGTCTCGCTTTGCTCGACATTTTTAATTCTAAGAGAGACAAAACCCAAATAGAATTTGAAAATCCAAGAAAATATTTTAAAGACTTGGTCTTCACTTGTTTAAATAAATTCATGTATTTTTTTTACTTTGCTTCTTATAACTTTCAGAAAGACAATTTTAGAGAAAAAATACAACCTTAAAAATGATTTTAGGATTTTTAAACATATATACCTTTTTACCTTTTAAATTCCTTTCTCTTCTTTCCTGACAATTTAAATCAATGTTCAAGTAAATTTATTTTTTATATTGTAAAGAAAAATAAGCATTTTTTAATTTGATTCTTCATTATAACTTCTGTTTTTTTGACAAAGAATATTTGTGAAATATTTCTTCAAATTTATTATGATTAAAATTCAAAAAAATTATTCTGGCAAATCTAGAAAATCTTTAGAATCAAATTTATATCTTATTTCAAAGTCTTTTGAATTTCATTTTAAAATTTTTGTTCTGGAAAATCTAGAAGAAATAATGATTTGTCTTTGTTAGAAATATAGCTTGGTCCAATTTGTTATAAATTCTAACAAAATGCAGATTGGATTTTAACCCATTTAAAACATGTCTAAAATTCTAAAATTAATCTTAATCAGGAAAAAGTTCCATGACTTATTTTTGAAATTTTTTCAAAAAGATTTGAATTAGCTTGTTTTTCTCTTCTTTTTTTCGGTTGAATTTTGTATTCTAAAGAGTCCAAATTGGAGATAAACTATGTTTCAAAATTTAATTTTCATTTTTTTCCTGTTTTCTCCTCTTTTAAACCGGTCAATTAGGTGTTTTTTTCATTATCTATTTTCTACAAAAAAACTTCTATAAAAGGAAAAAAAATGTACGACGGAATGACAGACAGAAATACCCATTTTTTATATATGTATATTTATTTATTTATATATTAAAGGTAAATTGTGCAAATTGGCTATTTCTGGCAATTTATTTAAGTGTGTATCAAACTGGTAACCCTTCGCATTAATCACTACCCAAGAAGTAGCTCTTGGTTTCAAAAAGGTTGGTGACCCCTGTTATATATTATTTATTATTGTCTATTGTGAGCAAACTGTGGTGCTGAATTTCCCCCTGGGATCAATAAAGTACATTCTATTCTATTATTAAACAGTAACAAAAGCAAGAGGCATCCTTAATAGTATTATTAAAAATGGTGCTAAGAACGATTACCTTCAATCATTTTCAGACGAAAACAAAAAAATTACAATATAAAACAAAGTAGTTGAAAGTTTTAATAATTACTTTGTAAATATTATACCAAATCTAGAGGAAAGGATTCCAAATCAAGTGTCAGTTGAGGACTTAATAATACCACAAACTCAATCTTCCTTTTTTTCTCTTTCTGTCCCCTCCTGCTCTGATCCGGTTTCGCCAAACATAAATATAAATCCATTTATTAAAGTCAAATACAATTAAGGCAACAAGAGAAGTATCATACTTCTCTTTTGTAAAGTAAGACTAACTGGAACAGGACACACAAAAAAAAGGAACATACTGGAAGCCGGACGTACGCTGCTATGGAAACAGAAATCAATGTGAGGAAGAAGTCAATATTGATAAAAATGATCAAAATATAGTTCATGTTAAACATTACATAATGTTGTGGACCCGTCTGTTACCACATTATATATAAACTAGCAGTGTGTATACAAAACGTTAGAGGCTTTCAAGGTTACAACAGTGACTCCCATTAGCTACATCTTCCAAGCGTTTATCATCTTTAAAATCCTAACCAAAAAAGACATACAGTACAGGTCAAAAGTTAGGACACATCTTCTCATTCAATGCATTTTCTTTATTTTCATGACTATTTACAGTTTAGATTGTTACTGAAGGCATCAAAACTATGAATGTGGAGTTATTTACTTAACAAAAAAGGTAAAATGACTGAAAACATGTTCTATATTCTAGTTTATTCAAAATAGCCAACCTTTGCTCTCTCTTGCACACTCTTGGCATTCTGGCGATGGGCTTCAAAAGGTAGTCACCTGAAATGGTTTTCACTTCACAGGTGTCATAGTGCCCTGCGATGAGGTGGCGACTTGTCCAGGGTGTACACTGCATTCCGCCTGATTGTAGCTGTGATAGTCACCAGCGTCCCCCACGACCCCAAAAGGGAATAAGCGGTAGAAAATGGATGGATGGAAGGTGTCATAGTTTTGCTCGCTTCAGTGACAATCCACAATGTAAATAGTAGGGGTGTAACAGTACGTGTATTTATATTGAACCGTTTCGGTATGGGGGTAGTTACATTAATCATTAGTAAGGTAGCAGCCCAGTTTGAATGGCAGGGTCCCTGCTTTCACATGTTGATTAAAATATAACATTTACATAATAAAAATCAACTACAGGCTTCCCAAATGCTGTAATAAATCAAGCAAGAGAAGTTGACTTGAAACTGTTTAATGTTGCACTTTTTATATGTAGAAGAAATGTTTTGTCATTTTATTTAATCCGAGCAACAAGTTCAGGCAGGCTAATGTGGATTAGTTGATTAACGTGGGCAGAATTATTATAGTGTTCCCAATGTTAAAAGGAAAAAGCCATTGTTTACAAAATTGGTAAATAAATGACCCAAAAATGATTAATTTGTTGTTTTCTTACTGTACCGAAAATGAACCGAACAGTGACCTCTAAACCGAGGTACGTACCGAAACGAAATTTTTGTGTACCGTTACACCCCTAGTAAATAGTCATGAAAATAAAGAAAACACATTGGAATGAGAAGGTGTGTCCAAACTTTTGGCCTGTAATGTATGTTTTCTTGTCTTTCATAATGATTGTGAACAATAGGCAAAAAAGTGAAGTTCTAATAAAAAGTGGATCAGAACAGGAAATGTCCCACCTTCAGCAATGTGCCCCATGTGCAGTCCAAAAGACCTGGCAGAACCTACCCAAAAAGACCTGGCAGAACCCACCCAAAAAGACCTGGCAGAACCCACCCAAAAAGACCTGGCAGAACCTACCCAATCACCTTTGGCCTGTGCCCGATGATTGCAGAACAACATTTGAAATTGCTACGGACTCAGAGAAGAAGTTTGTACAAAACACGCTGCAGGACTGCTTGTATCGGAGAGGAAAGTTCATATGCCAGCTAATATAGTTTTAGACCGATATCCTATTTCCATGTCGGATTGGGGCACCTGTAATGTCTATGTGTGTTACATTTAATACAAAGCAATGATTAACTTACTACTATGTACATCATAATCCTTAATTCAATTAGAATTGAGTGCTATGAAGTATGCCTCGCAACAAAGTGTGTTTACAAACCCCATTTCCATATGAGTTGGGAAATGGTGTTAGATGTAAATATAAACGGAATACTATGATTTGCAAATAATTTTCAACCCATATTCAGTTGAATATGCTACAAAGACAACATATTTGATGTTCAAACTGATAAACACTTTTTTTTTGCATATAATCATTAACTTTAGAATTTGATGCCAGCAACAGGTGACAAAGAAGTTGGGAAATGTGGTAATAAATACTGATAAAAGTTGAGAAATACTCATCAAACACTTCTTTGGAACATCACACAGGTGTGCAGGCTAATTGGGATCAGATGGGTGCCATGATTGGGTATAAAAGCATCTTCCATGAAATGCTAAGTAATTCACAAACAAGGCTGGGGCAAGGGTCACCAATTTGGAAGCAAATTGTAGGACAGTTTTAGAACAACATTTCTCAACGAACTATTGCAAGATTTTAGGGATTTTACCATCTACGGTCCGTAAAATCATCAAAAGGTTCAGAGAATCTGGAGGAATCACTGCACGTAAGCGATGATATTACGGACCTTTGATCCCTCAGGCGGTACTGCATCAAAAACCGACATCAGTGTGTAAAGGATATCACCACATGGGCTCAGGAACACTTCATAAAACCACTGTCAGTAACTACAGTTTGTCACTACATCTGTAAGTGCAAGTAAAAACTCTGCTATGCAAAGCAAAACCCATTTATCAACAACACCAAGGAACGCCGCTGGCTTCGCTGGGCCCAAGCTCATCTAAGATGGATTGATGCAAAGAGGAATAGTGTTCTGTGGTCTGACGAGTCCACATTTCAAATTATATTTGGAAACTGTGGACGTGGTGTCCTCCGGAACAAAGAGGAAAATAACCATCCGGATTGTTATAGGCGCAAAGTTCAAAAGCCAGCATCTGTGATGGTATGGGGGTATACTAGTGCCCAAGAAAAGGGTAATTTACACATCCGTGAAGGCACCATTAATGCTGAATGATCCATACAGGTTTTGGAGCAACATATGTTGTCATCCAAGCAACATTATTATAGATGCCCCTGCTTATTTCAGCAAAACAATGCCAAACCACGTGTTACAACAGCATGGTTTCTTAGTAAAAGAGTGGGGGTACTAGACTGTCTCCCATCGAAAATGAGTGGCGCATTATGAAGCGTAAAATACGACAGCAGAGACCCCGGACTGTTGAACGACTAAAGCTCTACATAAAACAAAAATGAGAAAGTATTCCACTTTCAAAGCTTCAACAAATAGTTTCCTCAGTTCCCAAAACATTTGAGTGTTTTTAAAAGAAAAGGTGATGTAACACAGTGGTGAACAAGCCCTTTCACAACTACTTTGGCACGTGTTGCAGCCAAAAAACTCTTAAGTTAATTATTATTTGCCAAAAAAAAAATAAAGTTTATGAGTTTGAACATCAAATATCTTGTCTTTGTAGTGCATTCAACTGAATATGGGTTGAAAAGGATTTGCAAATCCTTGTATTCTGTTTATATTTACATCTAACACAATTTCCCAAATCATATGGAAACGGGGTTTGTATTAATAAAAAGGAACATTTTAGTATAACGTATGTCAATTACCTGAGCAAACCACACCAACATCTTCACTGTGACCACAGTTATTCTCTCCAAAGATCCTGTGTGAGCACTTGAGGATGGACAGCTCCTTCCCGGTGCACTCCACATCATCCATCCAGATCTGGCCAGTTCCCTCTCCAAAAATTGCACTCTTTTTGGACGCCAAGGCAGAGCCACACCCTAGCTCTTGGCACACCACGTCAGCGTTTGTGTGGCTCCAGTGGTCGTCGCACACAGTCCCCCAAGTGCCAGCGTGGAAGACCTCCAGTCTGCCGGAGCATCGCGACAACCCTTCGCCGACCAGCCTGATTTCACGGTTACATTCTAGCGATAAAAAGTGTCTGTCAGATGAGCGCTTTTGAAATATTGTAACAGATCTTTTGCCGAATACTGACCAGCAAGCAGCAACAGACTGAGAACACCTGAGACAGAAATACATTATAAAGTGAGATGTATTTTCTATTCCCAATACCATGATATTAATACTATAATATGTATTTACTTAGACAATGTTTCTTAATGTGGTTTTCATTTTTGACAGTACATTAGTTGTGTCAAAAAAATATAATAATGAAATAAAGAAATAACTGTATATATAGATCACCTGCATTTTCAGAAATGACAAGAGGAAAACTTACCAACTGGCAAATAAAAAACATGTTTTTTGGAGCGCATAATGTGCCTTAGACCCTGTCAAAAACACTTCCACACTTAATAAAAACAGGCAGAAAGGCAAACTGTAAAGTATTATTGCTATCTATGAGAAATGTTATGTGTAAATCCACCCTGTTCAGTCCAATGGCGCCCAAATAAACATGCAGTCAGAGTCTGGACCCGCACTCCAAACTGGATGTTTGTTGACATTTGGATCAATCATTAAAAGCAGACGATGAGGAGAGATGATTTTTCCTAATAGCTGCACTAAAAAATATTGTGCATAACAGCAAATACCTTGAGATCTGGGACATGTTCAAGGTAGCCGCCACAGACAATCATCACACGTGTGGAGGAGTATGCAGAGTCTGTGTCCGCATACATTCAGAAGTGCATGGAGGATGTTAGTGTGATCAAGAACATCCCACATGGGCCAACGAGAAACCCTGGATGAACAGTGAGGTACGTGCAATGCTGAAGGCTCGGAACAAGGCTTTTAAATCTGGCGACATGGTAGCATTTAAAACAGCCAGAGCTAACCTGAACCGTGCCATTAGGGTTCCAAAGCGTGCTCACGGTCAGAAAGTGCAGGACTTCTTTGAGAACCCCACGAACCCTAGACGAATGTGGCACGGCATACAGGTCACCACGGACTATAAAACCGCCCTCCCGTCCCTGTCACAACAGCATCAGCTTCCTTAATGACCTAAACAACCACTTTGCAAGGTTTGAGGCACTTAACACCACTCCGGCGAGGAAATCCATCCCTCGCCCTGATGAGCAGCCGCTCAACCTGGACACAGTGGATGTCCGGAAAACCCTGAGGAGAGTGAACCCCCACAAAGCAGCAGGACCTGATGACATTACGGGCAAGGTACTTAAGGGATGTGCAGACCAGCTGACTGGGGTTCTCACAGACATCTTCAACACCTCGCTGACCAAGGCTGTGGTACCATCATGTTTTAAGACGACCACAATCATTCCAGTGCCTAAAAAACCCACAATCTCCTCCCTCTATGATTAGCGCCCCGTGGCACTCACCCCCATCAAAATGAAGTGCTTCGAGAGGCTGGTAAAGGAATACATTGTCTCTCGACTTCCCCCCACATTCGACCCATACCAGTTTGCTTATCGCCCTAACCACTCTACAAAGGACGTCATCTCCTCTACACTACACCTGAGCTTAGAACATCTGGAAGGAAAGGACACACACATGCGGATGTTGTTTCTGGACTTCAGCTTGGCGTTCAACACCATCATTCCGCAAACTGGCCCCCCTTAGATTTGGTGTCCCCCTTTGCAACTGGCTGCTAGACTTCTTCACAGACAGACCCCAGTCTGTGAGAGTGGGCGACAACCCCTCCAGTGCCATCTACCTGAGCACCGGCTCCTCCCAGGGCTGTGCCCTGAGTCCACTGCTGTTCACATTGATGACCCATGACTGCCGCGCCAGGTCCACTACTAACCACATTGTAACGTATGCGGACGACACGACAGTGGTGGGCCTCATCCGTGACAACAACGACATGGACTACAGGGAGGTGAAACATCTGGTTGACTGGTGCAGAACCAACAACCTGGTCCTGAACGTCGACAGGACCAAGGAGATTATCGTCAACTTCAGGAAGCACCAATCCAGCCACGCGCCACTCTTCAAAGGTACAGAGGTGGAGATGGTAAGCAGCACCAAGTTCCTGGGGGTGCAGTTAACTGACAAAATGCCCTGGTAAAAAGAGCTCAGCAGTGCATGCACTTTTGCGTCGGATAAAAAAAGCACAGCTCCCTCCGCCCCGTTCTCATCACATTCTCCAGAGGCACTATAGAGAGTCTGCTGACCAACAGTATCTCTTTCTGGACTGGAGCCTGCAATGCCTCAGATTGGAGTCTCTCCAGAGAGTAGTGAGGACGGCGGAAAAGATCATCAGGACTCCTCTTCCTCCTATCCAGATCACAAAAAGCCGCTGCCTGACCAGGACTCAGAAAATCTGCAGGGACTCCTTCCACCCCCTCCAAAGAATGTTTTCACTGCTGGACTCTAGAAAGAGGTTCCGCAGCTTCCGTAGCAGAACCTCCAGGTTCTGTAACAGCTTCTTCCTTCAGGCCGTAAGACTCTTTAACGCATCAAAATAATCCCCTCAATTCCCCCCCCAAAACGGATTAAGCCACTGGAATATAAAGACAACATAACATACATCCATAAACATGGATGCATATGCAAAAGTGTAATATATTTATCTGTAGAGTAATCTATTCTATTTATTTATATCTGCATCGTATTGCTAATTTTATCCTGCACTACCATGAGCTAATGCAACGAAATTTCGTTCTTATCTGTATTGTAAAGTTCAAATTTGAATGACAATAAAAAGGAAGTCTAAGTCTAAGATGACAGTGTGATTGTGATAGAAGCCGCTTCCATTTGAAAACATGGATGGAAGGCTCTTAGTTAGGGCATGACCCGCTGAGGTCCAACTAACAAGTGCTACTGTAAATAGTGTATGCACACTATAAAATCGCAAGTACTATTAGTAGGCGTGTTATCTACTAAGACTGTGTGTACAATTAATAACAACCGACCACCCAATTTAAATGAGCATTTTGCGTGTACTACAGGCTGTCACCATAGAGACACTCATTTCCCTCTACATTCATGGCATCATATGGTCCAACTGGTCGTGGGTTGCTGTGTTGTAGAACATGCAGCCCATAAATATTATGTGCATCTCCTTTTCTGGGCAATTTTGAAGCAAGGGGCCTATTTTTAGCACACCAAAAGCGCTTTCGGAGGTGGCGGTGGTGTAATGGTGCGTCTAGATCAGAGGTGTCAAAGTTGTTTTCACACAGGGCCACATTGCAGTTATGTTTGGCCCCAGAGGGCCACTTCTAAAGGTGAATACTATTATTACACATTTTTTTATGCATTTTTTAGTAGATTTAAAAAAATAAAAAGTCGAAAAAATGTGTTAAGTTGCAATAATTTCACCTCAAAATGTTGTGTATATTACTGTAAATGGAAAAACAGTACTGCTGTTTTATGGCAGAAAAGAAAAAAGGCAGCTCAGTTGCCAGAATTTTACTATAAAATGTTTTTTTTTTAATTATACATAAAAAAAAAACTGCAATGTAACAGTAAGTTTGTTTTTGTTTTTTACCGGAAATCAATCACTGTAGATTTTTCGGTAGATTATTGTAAATGCCAAAACAGCACCACAGTTTGTTACAGTTAAACAAGTACCGTGTTTTTCATTCAGAGAAAAATGCTGTAAAAACCACAATAAATTTCACAATTTTACCATGAAATCTATTGCTACTTTTACATTTCACAATTTGATGGATAATTTGCTTTGGAATCATTATTAGTAGTATTTATTTATATTCTAAAAATGGTTTGAACGATTAATAATAGATTTTTGCATAATTAGACAATATTTAAGTTAAAATAATTTGCGATTACATGGAGTACATATATTTCTCCCAAAATACAAAGAAAGAATACATTTAGCAAGAAAATTTACAGAACTTTATTGATACATATTATTTCTAGGCTTTCGAGGGACAAATATAATGACGTGGCGGCCCACCGGTCTTGACTTTGACACCTTTAGACTGGATTATTCCTGAAAAAAAAACCATGTAGATGTCTTAATAATATACAGTATCTATAGGGGAAATAACAATATCTCCGATATGAAAAAACAAACCATTTAAAAAAAATATGCCAGCAGACAACACAAAGAATTAGTTGAAATTGTTAAACAAGCGGTATAAAATGGATGGATGGCTGTTTTACTCAGCTCTTTAAGTCATCCAGCAGGTATAAAAATATACTGCTGAGTAGATGACATGTGTAATATTTTTATTTCTGACAATCCAAATATGTTGACATAAACATGGAGGGAGGATTTTTTGTCCATTGTTAGTTTTTACAGCACGATCCCCTCCTTTTCTCCAGCATTTAGTGCCTCAATATGTCAGTTTGTACATTTCAAATGTGCTAAATCTGTATGGACGCAAAACAGTCTCAGATTTGGCAAATCATACTGCGAGCGATAGATGATCATATTTGCATCTCCTCCTCCAAGTATCCTCTCGGCTATGCACATGTTTTGATTTACAAATATAGATCCGGCCCGAACTGTATTATGACAAGCAACGACTCAAGCCCTGTGATTACCTTCTATTTCTTTCATTCAGTGGAAGTATTGATTCCTGGGTAAATCATTGCAGACATGAACTTGTGCAACATTTTGATGGGAAATCAGGGCTAGTGCAGGGACAAGAGGGCAATCTGAACTATATGTGAACATCAAGTCAAAGTGCAGACGTTTCTGTAAATTTTGCCAAATCACCAACAAAAGCTGCTTGTTGACTGACTTTTTTTGATGTTGTATGGTCAGATAGACGGATTAGAATGTGGTTTTGGACACAAGCTGTTTTGACACAAATATAATAGGGTTGTTTAATTAATCTGTTAAAGGTTAAAACTGTAGTAACAAATAAGAATAGAACAAAAAGAGACGGCAGACTTGCTGAATCATGCTCACATTTTCCATTGCCATACAACTTAGTGTACTTGTACTCTTTAATGATGAGAGGGAGGCTTCTTGCGTCATCATTGTGAATATTCTTTACTGTACACGTGTTTGAAAAAAGGCAACTGAATGAAAAGAAGCAATGAAATATGTACTCACCCTGTGATGATGGAGGCTTGCTGCATCTATACATAATTATATATATGTAAGTATGCAATTATATAATATTGCAATGGATAAATAAAATGCACACTCACCCGTGCAGATGGAGATTACTTGATGTGAAAAAAAATCACTTCCCCGGCACACAAACACTAACAGTTCATTTACATCTTTCATTATCAGCACTGCGTTAGTCCTGTCGTACTGAGAAAGTGTCAGTCTCTATGGTTTTAATCACACTTCATCTCTCTGCCATAAAAAGGTGCACTTCTGTGGTGGCAAAAATAAAAACCACAAAGGAAAAAAAAAACGGACGGAGTACGTTTAGAAACTTTTATCAGCTTTGAAACATTCAAAGACAAAAGATGGTAATCGTTGAACTTGACAAATGTCCAATTTTGCTTACATTATGATGGCACAGCACACAGGAAATGATATATACAATGGACACAATATTAGGTACGCCTGCACAACGTAATGTGACTCAATACAAAATAGACCCCCACCATGTAGCCCACTGGACAGAAATTTCGAACTAGCAAGTGGATGAAAGCACAATTGGATGTGTCGTTGCTCCCTCTAGTGGTGAGGAACTGTTTGAAATACTTGGCTTCAAATATTAGGAACTGTTCTACACCCACAACAATATCATTTACAGTATATGTTTAAAGGCAGGTGTTTACCTACTGTGGGTCAAAAACGGCAGTTTCAGTAATGTGAAAAGCAAACATGATATAACGTAAACCCCCATTTTTTGGTCAGAAAGTCTTTTTTTTTTTGTCAGACAAGGCCAAATGTCCCATGTTTGGCAACACGCTGGCATACACAGCAAGAGGACACATGAGGAGGTTGTTGTGTTGTCACCTAGGACTCAGAATCCTGTATTCCAAAAAACAAAAGGAGAGAGTGGATTTGATACTCATGTCTTGATGCACGTTACATGACACTGGAATGTCACCAATGCACGCTAAAACTACAATAATACAACACATTGGTCCTGCTTTTTAAAAGGCAAAGAAGCAGACTTGGTGAACCTAACATTCCATGAAAAGCACACAGTAATGATAATAAATAATTTATAATTAGAAAAGTATATGATAGTATTTGCGATGAGGTGGCGACTTGTCCAGGGTGTACCCTGCCTTCCGCCCGATTGTAGCTGAGATAGGCGCCAGCGCCCCCCGCGACCCCGAAAGGGAATAAGCGGTAGAAAATGGATGGATGGATGGATGATAGTATTTATCCCTATTATACTTTATACAAAGGATTGTTCCATATTTATAGGAAAGCTACCAAAAAAAAGTGAGGAGAAAAAAAGTGAGTGCGTAAAATAGCAAAGTTACATAAAGGGAAATAAACACAATGACCCAGGTACCATTTGCGGCCCATAGCTAATTTGTTAACGACTTGCGGCACATTATACAAATACCATTAAAAAACTAATGGAAAAAAACAACAAGTGGGATTAAAAGTGCAAACAGGTAAAATGTAACAAGAAAAAGTTGAAATGTTGCAAAAAGCTGCCGTGTGGGCTGTTTTTTTTCCTTTAAAGCTGTCTTTGCTCAAAAGACAATAATGAATAAAAATAAATGTTATTATTTTTTGACCTATTTAAGGATCCAATTATTGCACTTTGAAATATTTTTTGTGGAAAATATTGCTTTTATTGTGTGTTTGCCATATAAAAAACAAACTTTTTATTACAAAAGGCATAACATTTTTATTTTTTTTACAAAAACAAAAACAAGACAAATTTAACTGATGAATCTGAGGTTCATTTAGAGACTTAAATGTTGCAAGTAAAAAATTAAGAATGAATTATTTCTAAACAATTAAATTTTTAAAATGTTTTGCTCAAAAATTTGCTAGAAAAATAATAATGAATTAAAATTAACAATATTATGAATTAATGACTTAGATAAAGCTCCAATTACTTCACATCAAATATTCCACACACAATCATTGCATATTGTGTGGTTCTAACATTAAAAACAGTGTTTTCTTTGACAAAGTGAATTATAAAATATTATATGATCTTTCATTTTTTATTATTTTTATACTTCACATCATTAAGAGATTTAAGCAATGATTATCAAAATGGCAATAATAATACATAATAGTTATTTTTTTTAATTTTTATGACGGAGACCCTTTCAGGTACCTGGGACCAGACTTGAGGGCCCAGAAGGTCAAAAAAAAAAAAAAAAAAAAAAAAAAAAAATCTATATATTGTATTTTATTGAAAATTAGAAATATCAAAAAGGCCCCCACGTTTTAAGTTTTCAGTGTGCGGCCAGTTTTAATTTTCCTGAGGGGACTCTCCTGAAGGAATCAATAAAGTACAAACCCCGTTTCCATATGAGTTGGGAAATTGTGTCAGATGTAAATATAAACGGAATACAATGATTTGCAAATCATTTTCAACCCATATTCAGTTGAATATGCTACAAAGACCACATATTTGATGTTCAAACTCATAAACATTTTTTTTTGCAAATAGTCATTAACTTTAGAATTTGATGCCAGCAACACATGACAAAGAAGTTGGGAAAGGTGGCAATAAATACTGACAAAATTGAGGAATGCTCATCAAACACTTATTTGGAACATCACACAGGTGTGCAGGCTAATTGGGAACAGGTGGGTGCCATGATTGGGTATACAAACAGCTTCCCAAAAAATGCTCAGTCTTTCACACGAAAGGATGGGGTGAGGTACACCCCTTTGTCCACAACTGTGTGAGCAAATAGCCAAACAGTTTAAGAACAACATTTCTCAAACCTCAATTGCAAGAAATTTAGGGATTTCAACATCTACGGTTCATAATATCATCAAAAGGTTCAGAGAATCTGGAGAAATCACTCCACATAAGCGGCATGGCAGGAAACCAACATTGAATAACCGTGACCTTTGATCCCTCAGACGGCACTGTATCAAAAACTGACAATCTCTAGAGGATATCATCACATGGGCTCAGGAACACTTTAGAAAACCACTGTCACTAAATACAGTTTGTCGCTACATCTGTAAGTGCAAGTTAATGCTCTACTATGCAAAGCGAAAGCCATTTATCAATAACATCCAGAAACGCCGCCGGCTTCTCTGGGCTCAAGATCATCTAAGATGGACTGATGCAAAGTGGAAAGGTGTCCTATGGTCTGATGAGTCCACATTTCAAACAGTTTTTGGAAATATTCGACATCGTGTGATCCAGATCAAAGAGGAAGCGAACCATCCAGACTGTTATCGACGCAAAGTTCAAAAGCCAGCATCTGTGATGGTATGGGGGTGCATTAGTGCCCAAGGCATGGGTAACTTACACATCTGTGAAGGCACCATTAATGCTGAAGGTACATACAGGTTTTGGAACAACATATGCTGCCATCTAAGCACCGTCTTTTTGATGGACGCCCCTACTTATTTCGGTAAGACAATGCCAAGCCACATTCAGCACGTGTTGCAACAGCGTGGCTTTTGTAAAAAGAGAGTGCGGGTACTTTCCTGGCCCGCCTGCAGTCCAGATCTGTCTCCCATCGAAAATGTGTGGCGCATTATAAAGCGTAAAATACGACAGCGGAGACCCCGGACTGTTGAACAACTGAAGCTCTACCTTAAACAAGAATGGGAAATAATTCCACTTTCAAAGCTTCAACTATTAGTTTTCTCAGTTCCCAAACGTTTATTGAGTGTTGTTAAAAGAAAATGTGATGTAACACAGTGGTGAACATGCCTTTTCCCAACTACTTTGGCACGTGTTGCAGCCATGAAATTCTAAGTTAACTATTATTGTGCACAAAAAAATAAAGTTTATGAGTTGGAACTGAGCTGACACCTTATCGTGGTAGGAGTTTGCGTGTCCCAATGATCCTAGGAGCTATGTTGTCTGAAGGCTTTAAGCCCCCTGGTAGGGTCTCCCAAGGAAAACAGGTCCTAGGTGAGGGATCAGACAAAGAGCAGCTAGAAGACCTTTAATGAAGAAGACATATCAAGGACCCAGATTTCCTGGACGCAGGTCACCGGGGCCCCCCTCTAGAGCCAGGCCCGGAGGTCGGGAACGATGGCGAGCGCCTGGTGGCCGGGCTTGTTTTCCCATGGGTCCCTGCCGGCCACAGCCCAAAGAGCATACTTGCCAACCTTAAGACCTCCGATTTCGGGATGTGGGGGGTAAGGGGGGGGGGGCCGCGTGGTTAAGAGGTGGCAGAGGGGTTAGTGCGTCTGCCTCACAATACGAAGGTCCTGCAGTCCTGGGTTCAATCCCAGGCTCGGTAACTTTCTGTGTGGAGTTTGCATGTTCTCCCCGTGAACGCGTGGGTTCCCTCCGGGTACTCCGGCTTCCTCCCACTTCCAAAGATATGCACCTGGGGATAGGTTGATTGGCAACACTAAATGGTCCCTAGTGTGAGTGTGAAGAGTGTGAATGTTGTCTGTCCATCTGTGTTGGCCCTGCGATGAGGTGCCGACTTGTCCAGGGTGTACACCGCCTTCTACCCGATTGTAGCTGAGCTAGGCGCCAGCGCCCCCCACAACCCCAAAAGGGAAAAAGGAGTAGAAACGGATGGATGGATATATATATAAGAAGTACTTGACTTTCAGTGAATTGTAGGTATATATATATTTATATATATATATATAGGGTGTATCCCGTCTTCCGCCCGATTGTAGCTGAGATAGGCACCAGCGCCCCCTGCGACCCCAAAGGGAATAAGCAGTAGAAGAAAAAAAAATATATATATATATATATATATATATATATAAATAAAAGAAATACTTGAATTTCAGTGTTCATATATTTACACATATACTCACACATAACACTCATCTACTCATTGTTGAGTTAAGGGTTGAGTTGTCCATCTTTGTTCTATTCTCTGTCACTATTTTTCTAACAATATACATGCACAGCTAGACTCTCTGGCGGTGGTGTCAGAGAGAAGAAGTCTAGCAAAACTCCTAGCCATTATGGACAACACCTCCCACCCACTACACTCGGACCTTGGGGAGAGAATGAGCACGTTCAGCGGAAGGCTCAGACTCCCAAAATGTAACACGGAACGACACAGGAGGTCCTTCATACTGACAGCCATCAGACTGTATAATGCATATGTTCCTTGACTGCACTTAAATGTAGAATATATGTAGAATATATTTATATTATTTATTTTTATTATTGTTTATTGTGAGGGAACTGTGGTGCTGAATTTCCCCCAAGGATCAATAAAGTACATTCTATTCTACATTCTATTATATGTACAGTAAATGGCAGTATTGTCCCAAGAGTGTCACAAGTTCACAACATTGAGGTTTACGGCAGACGAACGGCTTTATGGTAGACGAAAACGTGACTGCTGTTGTTGTGTGTTATTACCGGGCTGGGAGGACTTTAATGAAACTGCCTAACAATAAACCCACATAAGAAACCAAGAACTCGCCCGTGATCAGTCTACAGTTATAACGTCATTGGCAGACTCGCTCTTTATACACGTCACTCAGGTCCACATGGAGCTGGAAGGGGCGTGCCCTCCAGCTCTGCCTGAATTTCGGGAGAAAATTTGTCCAGGGAGGTTTTCGGGAGCGGTGCTAAATTTCGTGAGTCTCCCGGAAAATCCGGGAGGGTTGGCAAGTATGTCGAAGAGGCAACGTAGGTCCCCCCTCCGATGGGCTCACCACCCATAGCAGGGGCCATAGAGGTCGGGTGCGATATGAGCTGGGCGGAAACTGAAGGCAGGGCACTTGGGGGTCCGATCCTCGGCTACATAAGCTAGCTCTTGGAACATAGAACGTCACCTCACTGGGGGGTAAGGAGCCAGAGCTAGTGCGCGAAGTAGAGAAATTCCGGCTGGATGAAGTTGGACTTACTTCGACGCACAGCAAGGGCTCTGGAACCACTTCTCTCGAAAGGGGTTGGACTCTCTTCCACTCTGGCGTTACCGGCAGTGAGAGGCGAGGGGCTGGGGTGGCAATTCTCGTTGCCCCCTGGCTCAAAGCCTGCACGTGGGAGTTCAACCCAGTGGACAAAAGAGTAGCATCCCTCCGCCTTAGGGTGGGGGGACGGGTCCTGACTGTTGTTTGTGCTTACGCACCAGACAACAGTTCAGACTACCCACCCTTTCTGCGTACACTCGAGGGAGTACTGGAGAGTGCTCCCTCGGGTGATTCCCTTGTTCTGCTGGGGGACTTCAACGCTCACGTTGGCAACGACAGTGAAACCTGAAGAGGCGTGATTGGGAAGAATGGCCGCCCGGATCTGAACCCGAGTGGTGTTTTGTTATTGGACTTTTGTGCTCGTCACAGATTGTCCATAACAAACACCATGTACAAACATAAGAGTGTCCATATGTGCACTTGGCACCAGGACACCCTTGGCCGCAGTTCCATGATCGACTTTGTAGTTGTGTCATCGGATTTGCGGCCTCATGTTTTGGACACTCTGGTGAAGAGAGGGGCGGAGCTTTCTACCGATCACTACCTGGTGGTGAGTTGACTGCGATGGTGGGGGAGGATGCCGGACAGACCTGGCAGGCCCAAACGCATTGTGAGGGTTAGCTGGGAACGTCTGGCAGAGTCTCCTTTCAGAGAAAGTTTCAATTCCCACCTCCGGAAGAACTTTGAACATGTCACGAGGGAGGTGCTTGACATTGAGTCCGAGTGGACCATATTCCGCACCTCTATTGTCGAGGCGACTGATTGGAGCTGTGGCTGCAAGGTAGTTGGTGCCTGTCGGGGCGGTAATCCTAGAACCCATTGGTTGACACCAGCGGTGAGGGATGCCGTCAAGCTGAAGAAGGAGTCCTATCGAGTTTTTTTGGCCGGAAGCAGTGGACAGGTACCGACAGGCCAAGCGGTGTGCAGCTTCAGCGGTCGCAGAGGCAAAAACTCAGAGATGGGATGAGTTCGGGGAAGCCATGGAAAACGACTTCCGGACGGCTTCGAAGCGATTCTGGACCACCATCCGCCGCCTCAGGAAGGGGAAGCAGTACACTGCCAACACCGTGTATGGTGCGGATGGTGTTCTGCTGACCTCAACTGCGGATGTTGTGAATAGGTGGAAGGAAAACTTCGAAGACCTCCTCAATCCCACCAACACGTCTTCCTATGAGGAAGCAGTGCCTGGGGAATCTGTGGTAGGCTCTCCTATTTCTGGGGCTGAGGTTGCTGATGTACTTAAAAAGCTCCTCGGTGGCAAGGCCCCAGGGGTGGATGAGATCCGTCCGGAGTTCCTTAAGGCTCTGGATGCTGTGGGGCTGTCTTGGTTGACCAAGACTCTGCAGCATCGCGTAGACATCGGGGGCGATATCTCTGGATTGGCAGACGGGGTGGTGGTCCCTCTCTTGAAGAAGGTGGACCGGAGGGTGTGTTCCAACTATCGTGGGATCACACTCCTTAGCCTTCCCGGTAAGGTTTATTCAGGTGTACTGGAGAGCAGGCTACGCCGGATAGTCGAACCTTGGATTCAGGAGGAACAGAGTGGTTTTCGTCCTGGTCGTGGAACTGTGGACCAGCTCCATACTTTCGGCAGGGTTCTTGAGGGTGCATGGGAGTTTGCCCAACCAGTCTACATGTGCTTTGTGGACTTGGAGAAGGCATTAGACCGTGTCCCTCGGGAAGTCCTGTGGGGAGTGCTCAGAGAGTATGGGGTATCGGACTGTCTGATTGTGGCAGTCCGCTCCCTGTACGATCAGTGTCAAAGCTTGGTCCGCATTGCCGGCAGTAAGTCGGACACGTTTCCAGTGAGGGTTGGACTCCGCCAAGGTTGCCCTATGTCACCAATTCTGTTCATAACTTTTATGGACAGAATTTCTAGGCGCAGTCAAGGCGTTGAGGAGTTCCGGTTTGGTGGCCGTGGGATTGGGTCTCTACTTTTTGCAGATGATGTGGTCCTGATGGCGTCATCTGGCCAGAATCTTCAGCTCTCACTGGATCGGTTCGCAGCCGAATGTGAAGCGACCTGAATGAGAATCAGCACCTCCAAGTCCGAGTCCATGGTTCTTTCCCGGAAAAGGGTGGAATGCCATCTCCGGGTTGGGGAGGAGACCTTGCCCCAAGGGGAGGAGTTCAAGTACTTAGGAGTTTTGTTCACGAGTGGGGGAAGGGTGGATCGTGAGATCGACAGGCGGATCGGTGCGGCGTCTTCAGTAATGCAGACGTTGTACAGATCCGTTGTGGTGAAGAAGGAGCTTAGCCGGAAGGCAAAGCTCTCAATTTACCGGTTGATCTACGTTCCCATCCTCACCTATGGTCATGAGCTTTGGGTCATGACCGAAAGGATAAGATCACGGGTACAAGCGGTCGAAATGAGTTTCCTCCGCCGTGTGGCGGGGCTCTCCCTTAGAGATAGGGTAAGAAACTCTGTCATCCGGGAGAAACTCAAAGTAAAGCCACTGCTCCTCCACATCCAGAAGAGCCAGATGAGGTGGTCCGGGCATCTGGTCAGGATGCCACCCGAACGCCTCCCTAAGGAGGTGTTTAGGGCACGTCCAACCGGTAAGAGGCCACGGGGAAGACCCAGGACACGTTGGGAAGACTATGTCTCCCGGCTGGCCTGGGAACGCCTCGGGATTCCCCGGGAATAGCGAGACATAGTGACTGGGGAGAGGGAAGTCTGGGCTTCCCTACTCAGGCTGCTGCCCCCGCGATCCAACCTCGGATAAGCGGAAGAAGATGGATGGAGTTTGAACATCAAATATCTTGCCTTTGGAGTGCATTCAATCGATATGGGTTGAAAAGGATTTGGAAATCATTCCATTCCGTTCATATTTACATCTGACACAATTTCCCAACTCATATGGAAACAGGGTTTGTACTATCTATCTATCTATCAGTGGAAAACTCCCCTGTCGTAAATGAAAATGCATGTTGTGGCCAGTGACTGTACATCACATCGCCCTTTGTCATCATCATACAGGTGAAATTAAAAATGTTTGACTATTGTGCAAGTCCATTCATGTCAGCAATTCAACATCAAATGTGAAACTAATACATGCTATAAAATCATTACATGCAAAGTGAAGCATGTCCAGCTTTAATTTGTTTATCATTTTGATGATCCACATTAGCTGAGATTCTCAATTCATCAAAATTATATCAAAAGAAGTCTTGAAATATCTGAAGTTACATGTTATGAGCCGTTGTCATGTATTAGTTTCACCTTGTAAATGTAATTGATGGAAGAAACCAAGCTTTCCACAATATTTTAATTTGTTGAGTTTCATCTGAGCCAAATAGCAATACCCCAGTACAGTATATACTGTACTGTGTATAACCAAGGTTTAACATGACCACTGAATTAAAGAGATGATGTAATGGACAGGTCATGATGTATTAAAGCTGTGTAATAATATGATGTAATGTTATTTTATTTTCATTTATTATGCACCCACCAACCAACTGTTACATCAGCCCGTGGTGCAGTCCGAGTAGACAAATGTGTAATGTGCAGAATAAATGTAGTGGTCCTTACTTTGACAGATGGTCCAGGATGTATGCCCAGGAATGCAAACACAGTGTTGTTCTCTTTAGACTGGAAGAAGTCTTCATAGTCCTGTGAGGAATGCGGAATAAATGCTGAATAAAATCAGTATGTCCCTGATGAACAATATATAAAATTAATGCTTCTGTTTTTACAGTAATATTCAATTTTGTTACGGGGAGTAATGGTGGATTATTTCCCCCAGTGAGAGTGAAGCCACATAATCTTCCCCAGGCGGCCATGAAAACGGGATTACGACAGGATTATGAGGTGGCGTGCATAAACTCTCGAGTTGATCGAACTCACCAGCTCGCCAGGCAAAAGGTAGTTAAATGTAAAGAACCAAAATAGACATGACCTACTTTGTGCCATCACTGTCCTTCTGGAAGAATCAGCAACAACCATTTATGTGCATGAAGGAACAATGGGACCTATTATAATCACTTCACATGTGTGTGGCCATCTTTTTTTTCATACTGTGCGTGTACTTACTACAATTTTAGTCCATCCTATGTCACAGACCAAATGTGGATAAAAACAACAACTTTATAACAAGAGAGACATGGAAATAGAGAGATAGAAAGATGCAGCGATCACTACTAAATACATGGGGTAACTACAAACTAATTAAAAACTAATCAGTAAAGTGAGTTCAACATTTTTATGAAAATACTCATTCAAGCAAACCAATCAAAAACTATTTAATTTTAAAAAGCAAAACAAATAAATACCTATAATGAGGATCACTCAAAGTAATCATAGATAATCCTGTGTTGCCTGTCTAAAAAAACAAAAGAATTGTAATATTTTTTTTATATATTGTATTTATTATATACAAATATTATATAAAATAATAATATATCAGTATATATCATATACTGTAAATATTACATATGTTATATTTTATATTGCTACTATGGTACATTTTTAGTCTACTTTCTCCCTGCATTATCCTTTTCATCCTTACCGTTCCCAACACTTATAACTGAGTTACTGTGTGGAACAATTTTCTAATGGATCAATAAAGTTTGTCTAAGTCTAAATTAGTGGCCACCAGTCTATGGTGGCCAGTTATTTTACAGCCTGGACAAGTCGCCACTTCATCGCAGGGCCAACACATATAGACAGATAACATTTACACACTTTGACACACGAGGGCCAATTTAAATAAATAAATGATAAATGGGTTGTACATGTATAGCGCTTTTCTACCTTCAAGGTACTCAAAGCACTTTGACACTACTTCCACATTCACCCATTCACACACACATTCACACACTGATGGAGGGAGCTGTCATGCAAGGCGCTAACCAGCACCCATCAGGAGCAAGGGTGAAGTGTCTTGCTCAGGACACAACGGACGTGACGAGGTTGGTACTAGGTGGGGTTTGAACCAGGGACCCTCGGGTTGCGCACGGCCACTCTCCCACTGCGCCACGCCGTCACCATTTAACCTATCTTCAGGTGCATGTCTTTGGAGGTGGGAGAAAGCCGCAGTACCCGGAGGGAACCCACGCATTCATGGGGAGAACATGCAACCTCCACACAGAAAGACCATTGGATTGAACCCAGGATCTTCGTTTTGTCAGGCACGTGCACTAACACTTGTGCCACCGTATAACGGCCAGTAATATTAAAATGTGCTGCAATGATGCATGATGTTGGAAGATTGAGTCTTACCCCTAATTTCCACATGGTGCATTTGTCTAGCAAGTCTGCTCTGCTCCTCCAACACTCACCGGCTCTATGCAGAGCAGCTCAAACTCCGCCACACAAAACAAAAGAAGTGACATCACCGACAAGTCCATGCGGTAAAATGCGTATGTCGTTTGATGCTTCAATAAGGAACACAGGAACTCTTTATTTACTGTATAACTCAGCAAAATATTCATACTTACTCGTATCTCCTCTATGTACTACTGTCTCTACATTTGGGTTCAGGCTACCGCTAAGACTTCTGGTTAATGTAGTTACTCTACACGTACCAACAGCATATGGGATAAATTCAACATAAAACGGAGAAGATCCAACTGGAGTAAAAAGGTGGGCTTGCTTAGAGTTGGGGTTTTTTCATTCCCGATTTTAGTGCTTTTAACAGGGGTACCGTAATTTCTGGAATACAGAGCGCTTTTAAATATCAGCTGCACCCACTTAATTTTAGGACAAATCTTATTTTGTACATATATTAGCCGCACACATCTATAGGTTGGCAGGTGTACACATTGAAACATGGAACATTTACAAACAGGTATTCGGGTTATCGAATTTGGTGTCAGAGTTGAGGAGACAACGGGCTTCTTCGTCAAGACTCGTTTTCACTTTCACTTTTGCCTCGAGGCGCGTTGCCTCTGGGTTTGTGTGGTCTACTTTGGCGTGACGGTCCGGCCTTGGTGGTGGTAGATTTCCATACTCTGCGGCGGGTAGGTCTCGTTTTTCAGTAGTCAGGTTGATCGTCTTCGGTTTCAAGGTTGCGATGCGTTCATTTTGTGGTGTCATCGCCGTAATGAGGGTGATTGCACAATAAATTTGTTTGATTCAATGTGAAACATTTCATTGGTCAATAATGACCTGTTCGACAATTTTATTGGTCTTTTGTGACAAGGCTAAATTTATTGGGTGGGAGGGGTCAAGGTCGAAATGGCTGTCAAAGTGTCACAATTTGTCGGATTATATTCTCAACTTTCTACTTTTCAGGTGAGAGGCATGATTTATGATCTACAATAAACTCACAGGGAGCAGGGAAACAGCAGACTACTCGATGATGTACACATAGGCACAACCAGAAGTGATCATGTTGCCACTATATATAGTTTGTGTGCATTAGCACTTATAATAACAATATCACTAATACTTTCTTAATATTCATGTCACGAAAAGTAAATGGAGTATTTTTGGTGCTTTTTAAATGGTTATTAATCATATTTTATGGGCGGAATAACGGAGCTCCCACTGGCTCCACTGTAAACCAACTTTTAGTATAAAAGGTAAAGTTAAAGTACCACTGAGTTACACACACACTATGTGTGGTGTAATTAATCTCTGCGTTTTACCCATCCCCCTGTTCCACCCCCTAGAAGGGTAGCAGGGAGCAGTGAGCAGCAGCGGTGGCCGCGCTCGGGAATCATTTTGGTGAAGTATCCTCCAATTCCAACCCTAGAATGCTTTTTTTAATCCACCCGTCGTCATGATTGTGAACGATTATAAAAAAAAAAAATTATAGTTCCCTTTTAAGTGGTCCCTACTAAAAGGTTTTGCTACTGATTACCTAATTAAATAAAACAAACAAAAAATTGTGAATAAATAAACACTAGCATTTTAAAATATTTCTTTACAAATTTCTTTCTTCTAATTAGATTTTTTTCATGGGCAATTAGATGCTAATTTCATAAAAATATCCTCAACAATCAAAACAAATGGATACACACAAGTTGCCCACAAACAATGTTCAAAAATTGACGTGAATGTTAAGGCACTGAATAGGCAAACATTATGAGATGCCAGCAGTCTTACCCCACAGTAGCGATCCTCATTGAAGATCTGTGGAGGCAGCGGGTTGCCCTTGTCTGGCTGCTTGTCCCGAGGGATGTGCTGGTACATCCAGAGTCTCTTTTCCTCCAGCATGGTGATGTCTACTTCCTGGAAAATGATTCGATGTGACTCGAGGAAACCCACCACTGACTGTTGGTGCTTTTTTACCTGGAGAGAGAAAGGGTTGTAAATATTGACCCGAAATAGGGCACCGCTTATGTCGCCAAAAATTTCTCTTTTAAGTCGATATCAAAATCCATCTATTTTCTACCGTTTGTCCCTTTCTGGATCACGGGGGATGCTGGAGCCTATCTCAGCTGCATTTGGGTGGAAGGCGGGATACACCCTGGATAAGTCGCCACCTCATCGCAGGGCCAACACAGATAGACAACATTCTCACTCACATTCAGACAGAAGGGCCGTAAAGTTTGAAAATTAATTAAAGTTGTTCAGTTCTATGTCGCCATAGATATCATGCTATTGTCAACTTCCTCATTATCACTAAGCCACAAAATAACATTGCATCAATGTGCAATCTACTAATAAAAGTTTCAATCTATCAATCAAAAGGTGCACACAGTGACTTACTGTTAAAGGGAAACTGCACTTTTTTGGAATTTTGCCTATTGTTCACAATCATTATGAAAGAAACGACAGATGGATGTTTTAAAATGCATTCTAAATATTAAATACATTTGAACAAGCGCGTTTCGTGTCGTCCTCTCCAGTTCCAGGTCCTAAATGGCTGTCGAAGTGTCCCAACTTGTTGGATTATATCCTCCGCCAATAGCCGTCTACTTTTCAGGTAAGAGGCATGATTTATGATCCACAATAAACATGCAGGGAGCAAGGAAGCGAGGAAACAGAAGACCACTCGATGAGGTAAACATAGGCACACCCAGAAGTGATCACCTCGCCGCTATAAATAGTTTGTCTGCTTTAGCGCTTATAATAACAATATCACTCATACTTTGTTAATATTCTAGTCACGAAATGCATATGGAGTATTGTTGGGGTTTTTTAATGGTTATGTATCAGATGTTATATGTGGAATAATGGAGCTCCCATTTGCTACGCTATAAGCCGACTTTTATTTATGTTTATTTAATATTTAGAATGCATTAAAAAAAATTCATCCATCGTCATGTCTTTTATAAGGATTGTGAACAATAAGAAAAATTCAAAACAAGTCAAGTTTCCCTTTAAGTGCAAAGTAAAGTCGCTGCTCCTCCAGATCAAGAGGAGCCAGATGAGATGGTTCGGGCATCTGGTCAGGATGCCACCCGAACGCCTCCCTAAGCAGGTGTTTAGGCACGTACAACCGGTAGGAGGCCACGGGGAAGACCCAGGACACATAGTGAAGTAAAGTGAGTGAGGTAGAGGTATATTTATGTAGCGCTTTTTCTCTAGTGACTCAAAGCGCTTTACATAGTGAAACCCAATATCTCATTTTTACATTTAAACCAGTGTGGGTGGCACTGGGAGCAGGTGGGTAAAGTGTCTTGCCCAAGGACACAACGGCAGTGACTAGGATGGCGGAAGCGGGGATCGAACCTGCAACCCTCAAGTTGCTGACACGGCCGCTCTACCAACCGAGCTATACCGCCCGTTATTGGGAAGACTATGTCTCTCGGCTGGCCTGGGAACGCCTCGGGATTCCCCGGGACTGAGTCTTGGCTAAGTAGGTGAAACATGCAAATACCGGTAATGTATATACAAATAGACAATGAATAAGAAATTACTTACATTTAAATTGATTATTTCAATAGTATAGTAATTGAGTTCCTTAAAATGTTTTGTTTTTTTAATAACGAGGTGGTTTTCTGGTATGCTTCTGGGCATGTGCGTACAGTATATTGGGGATGCCGGCAGCCACAATGGAGCTATTGTTTGCCTGTCAGAGAACGTTCAGTTCGTTCACACACCCAAACAAGTCTGACCCTGAAGTGCTTGCACAATAGCAACACATTGCTGCCTCTTCCAGCCTAGTGAAAAACTGGGAAAACTTAATTAAAGCGGTTGTCATGTCATTGGATGGGTGTGTCGCAGTCTTTGGGGGGGCGTGCGAGATTCAACACTTGTTTATGAAATATAAAAATAGTATCTGTCATTCTGCACGCACTACATACACGTCAATTGTTTGAGAGTATTATGTGAAATGAAGGGATTATCTTGGACTAATCCTTTCATTACAAAAAAAAAAAAAAGAACAGGGCTCCTGAGGACAAATAACGGATGCCAACTACACAAAAAAACAACAGCGCATTTCAAACATTACACTCAAAATCGATTTGGATCCTCAAAACATTCAGTTCAAATCAGTTTCAGTTTATATGGAACATGCATACAGTACAATGTAATGCATCAAAAAATGCCAGTTGTTTCATTACAGCACGTCCGATAAGGAGTAGAAAGAAGCAGAGCTTATTTAATTCTACCCCTTTTCATACCATAGCAATTTTATCCAATTTCTATGTTCTCTGTAACAGAACACTGAACAAATAAATAATAAATAAATTATATACCATAGTAAGCATACACATATTAAATACATATATAATCTTTGTCTCAATAAAATAAAATAAACATTTAAAAAAAGGGGGAAAAAGGGTTCTAGATGTTCATCATACAGTAATTATTATTCTATGTACTTTGTGAACACTTGGAGTTTTGAACAGTCTCTTAAACTGAATCATATTGGTGCATTGTTTGATTTCTTTGGTTAATCCGTTCCATAATTTAATTCCACATACTGATATACTAAGTGTTGTACGAGCATACAAATGTTTTAAATTAGATTTTCCTGTAAGGTTGTATTTCTCTTTTGTTGTGAAGATTTGTTGTACATTCTTGGGTAGCAGGTTATAGTTTGCTTTGCACATCATTTTAGCTGTTTGCATATGCACAAAATCATTGACTTTCAATAATTGTGATGTAATAAATAAAGGTTTTGTATGTTCTCTATATCCAACTCCAACATTATGTATTATTCTAATTGATCTTTTTTGTAACACAGTTAGTGAATGAAGCACACATTTGTAGTTGTTTCCCCATATTTCTGCACATACAGTGGGGCAAAAAAGTATTTAGTCAGCCACCGATTGTGCAAGTTCTCCCACTTAAAATGATGACAGAGGGCTGTAATTTTCATCATAGGTACACTTCAACTGTGAGAGACAGAATGTGGGAAAAAAATCCAGGAATTCACATTGTAGGAATTTTAAAGAATTTATTTGTAAATTATGGTGGAAAATAAGTATTTGGTCAACCATTCAAAGCTCTCACTGATGGAAGGAGGTTTTGGCTCAAAATCTCACGATACATGGCCCCATTCATTCTTTCCTTAACACGGATCAATCGTCCTGTCCCCTTAGCAGAAAAACAGCTCCAAAGCGTGATGTTTCCACCTCCATGCTTCACAGTAGGTGTGGTGTTCTTGGTATGCAACTCAGTATTTTTCTTCCTCCAAACACGAGTTGAGTTTATACCAAAATGGATACATGGATGATACAGCAGAGGATTGGGAGAATGTCATGTGGTCAGATGAAACCAAAATAGAACTTTTTGGTATAAACTCAACTCAGAATGAATGGAGCCATGTATCGTGAGATTTTGAGCCAAAACCTCCTTCCATCAGTGAGAGCTTTGAATGGTTGACCAAATACTGATTATCCACCATAATTTACAAATAAATTATTTAAAATTCCCACATTGTGAATTCCTGGATTTTTTTTCACATTCTGCCTCTCACAGTTGAAGTGTACCTATGATGAAAATTACAGACCTCTGTCATCATTTTAAGTGGGAGAACTTGCACAATCGGTGGCTGACTAAATACTTTTTTGCCCCACTGTATATGGTAACACTAGCGAGCAGCAGAGAATATGAAGTGATTTTTGGTCAATAACAAACCTGGGCAAATTAAGGCCTGGGGACCACATGAGCTTTTCAATCTGGCCTGCTGGACATTCCCAAATATTTTTTTTAGATATTTGAGATGGAAAGTGTAGCTGACATGATGATGTGCAGTGATGTTTTCTAACGATGGTAAGTCTTCAACTATACAAAGTATTTCAATGGTTGGAATCTGCACTTTGGGATGATATACCAGTTACTATGGTAATCTAATTAGTTACAATGTTCATCTAATTAGTTACTATGGTCATCTACGTCACAGCAGTTCAGACGAGGCACCTAGCAGTGTGGGCGGGAAGCGTTTCCACAGACGCGGAAGGAGATTTTCACAACAAAGTTCTAAAGCTTAGTGATACATCAGATTGTCGGTGGGTTTATTTTGTACCCGTAGCGTTCATATTTCACCGTTTGTTGCATTTTTGTTGCGTTTCATCCATCCATCCATTTTCTACCGCTTATTCCCTTTTGGGGTCGCGGGGGCGCTGGCGCCTATCTCAGCTACAATCGGGCGGAAGGCGGGGTACACCCTGGACAAGTCGCCACCTCATCGCAGGGCCAACACAGATAGACAGACAACATTCACACTCACATTCACACACTAGGGCCAATTTAGTCTTGCCAATCAACCTATCACCAGGTGCATGTCTTTGGAAGTGGGAGGAAGCCGGAGTACACGGAGGGAACCCACGCATTCACGGGGAGAACATGCAAACTCCACACAGAAAGATCCCGAGCCTGGATTTGAACCCAGGACTGCAGGACCTTCGTATTGTGAGGCAGATGCACTAACCCCTCTGCCACCGTGAAGCGTTTCACTTGATTGTAAAATATGTTGATCGAAAGGGGGTTTGACATTTATATTTTGTCAAAATACAGTGTTTTATCGTCCATTACGTCTTTTAAGGCGGTGTGTCATAAAATTTTTAGCATTCAATCCGACATTATTGTGAGGTTTTGTATTAGTGTTCATAAAAATAGATATACCGGCCCCAGACACATTTTTTTCTCTAAATTTGGCCCCCGAGACAAACTAATTGCCAAGTCCTGGTCTAAAACATGTTTTGCTTTGTTCATTCTTCACATCTTCAACCTACTTTATGTGGTATATTTTTTACATTAGATTTACAATTAATGTAATCATCTATAACATTTGTAAATGTTCGCAAACATTTTTGATTCATTTAATTTTCTTTTTGGAGGGGTAACAGTTGTGGTGATGACAAAAAAGCAAACGTTAAACAATAACCATAGAACCGAAAATGGATTGTGTAGTAGCTCTGTCCTGGCTGCTCAGTAAAACACAGTTAAAGGGAAGTGTGTTTGATTTGCACTTGTCTTTTTTTGAGCAATAAAGTTTTTCTGGAAAAACGGTCAATTTGTTGTTGCACTGTCCAATATCAAGCATGGCATAACCCAATTGGCACTTTATCAATTGGGCACAGATGATTTCCACCCCACTAATCTGCTTTTGTAAAAGCTCATTTTCTCTTTCTTTTTCCACTCCCAAGTGTATCTGAACCTTTTCTTACCCCAAACATATCCCTTCCCAGCAGCTGAAAGCAGTCCCTCCTAACTCGATTGAAAGGCATTCAGAGACAAATGCAATCACAAGCTCAGCACTGGCATGACTGACCTAAATGAGAACTTATTCAGGCGTGCATGGCTGTACTGGTTGCTTCTCTCTTTCTGTCATATAAGTGAATGTATGTGACTTAAAACCACTTCCTTTGTCAATGATCAAAGGCGACATTTGGCAAAATACATGATATATAACTATTAATAATTCAGCATCAATGGCTTTACATATGCATGCTGGATGAATTGATTTTTTGTAAGAAACAAGCAATGAAAAGCATATTTATGTGGACAATATAACAAGGTTCATATTAGACATGAACATATTTTCGCTTCATAGTCGCTGACAAATAATTTGAACATCTTGAAGCAAATTTGCGGTCCACATTCAAGACTTGCCATGAAAAAACAGCCAAATTAGTGGCAACACTCACCGCCACAGATCCACTTGACGAGGCGACGTAAACCTTGATGACCATTTTTAATTCCACATTACGGTCACAGCATGGACAAAGTTAACCGACCGTGTCACATCAAAGCAGGGAAAATGTTGTTTTTTTAATGACAAAGTGTTAAAAGTGAGATTCGAGCCGAATATTTCAAACTAAGTGCGCTGCTGCCGTCAGTCAGTACTGCGTCGTCCTCGCGCGAGCAATACTGAACACAACACTTCCGGTACGGCTTTCAGAAATAAAACGACAATTGTCATTGTCCTCTCTTTTCTACTTTAACTCTTCGTATATTTAAGATTTCTCCATGTATGTCTATTTAGAATCGTTAAGATTATGTTCATATGCGATATCGCTTGACTGATGCTAAATCCCACTGAGATGCAATATCATACAATTGTGACCCTCTTTACTGTGAAAGTTTCATTTTTCTTAAATAATCTTGCTGCTTTGAAGTAGCTTTATGTAAACCGCAGTTTGATGGTTAAAAATGAAGTCATTGGTTAGTTTAAGGATCAAATAACGTGGACCCCGACTTAAACAAGTTAAAAAACGTATTCGGGTGTTACCATTTAGTGGTCAATTGTAAGGAATATGTACTGTACTGTGCAATCTACAAATAAAAGTATCAATCAATCAATCAAATGTAATCATCTTATAAATTGATGTGACTTTAATCAGGCAAGTCAGTATACTGAAAAATAATAGTTATAACTATAGTTATAACTATTTTTTTTTTTTTAATGTCTAAAAAGTAATGTCTTGTTGGCATGGAGCGCCGCCAATGGCGATTCAGCCTGCCAGCCATCTCTTGATGGGGCTACAGTCAATCTGATTAATTAATTGAAACTTTTATTAGTAGATTGCACAGTTCAGTACATATTTCCTACAATTGACCACTAAATGGTAACACCCGAATAATTTTTTCAATTTCTTAAAGTCGGGGTCCACGTAAATCAATTCATGGTAATGAAATGATTGGCATCAGAATGCCAAGACTGCGTTCATAAAAATGCTTTTTAGTACAGTATGTGATTCAAATCCTGTGCAAGGACAAACTTATGAGTAACTACATAAACATGTATTCTTTTGACTGTATGAGTGGTTGTGTATGTGTATGTTTGTGCATTCTTAATTTAATCTCTATATCATCAGAACACATTGAAATGTCAGTGCCCAGAATAAACAACAAATGTATATAATAAAGAATATTTATCGACAACTGGTCATTTCAAGGGGAAATGTACTTTATTAAATTTGCCTATCATTCACAATCCCTATGTAAGAAAAGTTTTTTTTATTATTTTCAATGCATTCTAATTTATAATGTACGCCAAGTACAAAGTGTACACTGCAGCTAATGGGAGTCATCTATTGCGCCCATAAAGCCGTCTAAAAACATTTAAAACATCACCAACATTTATATGTTGTGACCTGCATAATAACAAAAGAAATACTTTTAGTGGCGACGTGATCACAGAGTAACTAGTACAAACCTCGTTTCCATGTGAGTTGGGAAATTGTGTTAGACGTAAATACAAACGGAACACAATGATTTGCAAATCATTTTTAACCCATATTCATTTGAATATGCTACAAAGACAACATATTTGATGTTCAAACTGGTCAACATTTTTTTTGTGCAAATAATCATTAACTTTAGAATTTGATGCCAGCAACACGTGACAAAGAAGTTGGGAAAGGTGGCAATAAATACTGATAAAGTTGAGGAATGCTCATCAAACACTTGTTTGGAACATCCCACAGGTGTATAGGATAATTGGGAACAGGTGGATGCCATGATTGGGTATACAAACAGCTTCCCAAAAAATGCTCAGTCTTTCACAAGAAAGGATGGGGCGAGGTAAACCCCTGTGTCCACAACTGCGTGAGCAAATAGTCAAACAGTTTAAGAACAACATTTTTCAAACCTCAATTGCAAGAAATTTAGGGATTTCAACATGTACGGTCCATAAAATCATCAAAAGGTTTAAAAAATCTGGAGAAATCACTCCACATAAGCGGCATGGCCGCAAACCAACATTGAATGACCGTGACCTTCGATCCCTCAGACGGCACTGTATCAAAAACCGACATCAATCTCTAAAGGATGTCATCGCATGGGCTCAGGAACACTTCAGAAAACCACTGTCACTAAATACAGTTCTTCGCTACATCTGTAAGTGCAAGTTAAAGCTCTACTATGCAAAGCGAAAGCCATTTATCAACAACATCCAGAAACGCCGCCAGCTTCTCTGGGCCCGAGATCATCTAAGATGGACTGATGCAAAGTGGAAAAGTGTTCTGTGGTCTGACGAGTCCACATTTCAAATTGTTTTGGAAATATTCGACATCGTGTCATCTGGACCAAAGGGGAAGCGAACCATCCAGACTGTTATCGACGCAAAGTTCAAAAGCCAGCATCTGTGATGGTATGGGGGTGTATTAGTGCCCAAGACATGGGTAACTTGCACATCTGTGAAGGCAACAATAATGCTGAAAGGTACATACAGGTTTTGGAACAACATATGCTGCCATCTAAGCGCCGTCTTTTTCATGGAAGCCCCTGCTTATTTCAGCAAGACAATGCCAAGCCACATTCAGCACGTTACAACAGCGTGGCTTCGTAAAAAAAGAGTGCGGGTACCTTCCTGGCCCGCCTGCAGTCCAGAGCTGTCTCCCATCGAAAATGTGTGGCGCACTATGAAGCGTAAAATACGACAGCGGAGACCCCGGACTGTTGAACGACTGAAGCTCTACATAAAACAAGAATGGGCAATAATTCCACTTTCAAAGCTTCAACAATTAGTTTCCTCAGTTCCCAAATGTTTATTGAGTCTTGTTAAAAGAAAAAGTGATGTAACAGAGTGGTGAACATGCCCTATCCCAACTACTTTGGCACATGTTGCAGCCATGAAATTCTAAGTTAATTAATATTTGCAAAAAATTTTTAAAAAGTTTATGAGTTTAAACATCTAATATCTTGTCTTTGTAGTGAATTCAATTGAATATGGGTTGAAAAGGATTTGCAAATCATTGTATTCTGTTTATATTTACATCCATCACAATTTCCCATATCATATGGAAACAGGGTTTGTATATGCAACTATTGACACACGGCTGGAGAGCTGCTGCATCGCCTTTGAGTTGGTGAAAGTTAATTGTTGATGATAAATAATGCCTCTCATTTGTTTAGTAGAAGGTAGTTGCCATAAACTGAGATATTGGTCCACTTTGAAATTCAACCTAAACCCAGCGATTGCAAGAAATACAAGAAGAATTATGATGCATTCCAAATACAAACGAGAATTTATAAACATCCCATAAGTCGGCATCCCAGTGAGAGCAGACATTTTACAATAAGTGATTATTTTATTATGTTCAGAGTTTTCTTGTTCAGCACTTAGCAATACTTGTTTATCATTGAGCTCCTAAAACCTATAGTACATCCTCTGTATGTTCAGGCTCAAAAATATAAGGTTTTGGATCATCAATTGTCCCAGTGTAGTTTTGGTTCTCTCTCCTGAAGTATGCCATGATTAGTAGTAGTTGTTGTTGAAGGAAATTGCAAACGTTGTGATGCGTCTCTGAAATACACCGTATGCATATAATGTCCAAAATACGTAAATATTGCAAGTTGATTTTGCCTGTTACTACATTATATATATACTTACAGCATGTACATTAAAACATTTGTGGATGTTTTTGGAAGTTTTTAATGTGCTTTATAGATAGATAGAGCAAATCCCATTACCTCCTTTATTAGCTGACTTTTGCTAGCATTTATTTTTTAGTTAAAATGCATTAAAAAAAGAAAAACATATGTTTGTTTGTCTCACATAAGGACTGTGAATGATGATAAAATAAGAAAAGTGCAGTTCCTCTTATATGGTCACACTTAAACACACCCAAAGTTAAAATAATACAACCATATGTCGTATTTACCTATGAAAAATGTATGCATTTACAAAGCACTATAATATTAAAATAGTTTTTAAAGAAAATAACAGAAGGAATAGATAGGAAACAGAATAATTAAAAAAACAGAACCTAAAGGCCACAGTACCCCTGGGTTAATTTCAGCTCTGAATTTTTATTGTTTTGCTACATTATCTGTATTTTACCATTGCTTATTTGAATTCTTTTTTTTTTTCTTTGTCATGAAAAAGGGAGGTTTTTGTCATGAAAAAGGGAGTTTTTTTGGGGGTTGGTGCACTAATAGTAAGTGTATCTTGTGTTTTTTATGTTGATTTAATTTAAAAAAAATGTTTTAATTAAAAAAAAAAAAAAATTAAATAAGAAAAAAATAAAAATTAATACAAAAATTATTCTGCGGCCCGGTACCAATCGAGCAGAAGTCAGCTACTTTGTTAAAAAGAACCACCCAACTCTTTGTAGACTTTGTGTAGACTTACCTTGTGTCTACTTTGTCACGCCTGATACTAGTGATTATTTTAAATTGTATCTATTTCAATGTTTTCTGACCAGTAAGCACAAAGACACTTGCAGCGGGAGGAAGTTCACATCGTATATTAGTGGACAGTAAGCAATTATATTTAGACAACAGCAGCCTGAGGAAATTCACTATTGAAGCAAACTATGGTAGCCGGCATTGTTTAAAAAGTATTAGCAACTGGTAGCTTTTTTTCGAGGAAGCAACTTACTTCGACAGAACACTGCATTACATTCAAAACTCCACAGACTTTATGAACAAGGTTAGATACCTGAAAGTAGACAAATATTAAACTTTGGTTTTATTTGACATCACCTCCCTGTTCACTTTTTTTCCAACCAAGAAAGCAGTATATAGACTATAAGGCATTAATTGGTGCTTGATCACATCCTTCGTGATAGATCCACACTAAGCCATGAACATACATGCAATTTGCTGGAACTTTGCCTTTACCGCAGACATACGCACTGCTGTGCTAAGAGCTCACCTGTATCTACCATTGTGGCAAACTTTTACATAGAGCAGTGGTTCTCAAATGGGGGTACGCGTACCCCTGGGGGTACTTGAGGGTATGCCAAGGGGTACGTGAGATTTTTTTAAAAATATTGTAAAAATAGTAACAATTCAAAAATCCTTTATAAATATATTTATTGAATGATACTTCAACAAAATGAATGTAGGTTCAGAAACTGTGAAAAAAAATGCAACAATGCAATATTCAGTGTTGACAGATAGATTTTTTGTGGACATGTTCCCATATTGATGTTGAAGATTTCTTTCTTTGTGAAGAAATGTGTAGAATTAAGTTCATTAATCCAGATGAATGTCTATTACAATCCCCAAAGAGGGCACTTTAAGTTGATGACTACTTCCATGTGTAGAAATCTGTTTATGTAATTGAATCACTTGTTTATTTTTCAACAAATTTTTCGTTATTTTTATATATATTTTTTCCAAATAGTTCAAGAAAAAGACTACAAATGAGCAATATTTTGCACTGTTATACAATTTAATGAACCAGAAACTGATGACATAGTGCTGTATTTTACTTTTTCCAACCAAAAATGCTTTGCTCTGATTAGGGGGTACTTGAATTAAAAAAAAATTTCACAGGGGAAACATCACTGAAAAAAGGTTGAGAACCACTGTCATAGAGCAGTGGTCCCCAACCAACGGGCCGCAGATTTTTTTTTAATAAAAAAAAAAAAAATAATATATTTTTTTTTTTATCAAATCAACATAAAAAACACAATATACACTTACAATTAGTGCACTAACCACAAAAACGTCCATTTTCATGACAAAAACGTCCCTTTTTCATGACAAAGAAAAAAAAAAAAAAAAGGACCGCCCCCACCCCCCCGGGCCGCGGGACAAATTATTAAGCGTTGACCGGTCCGCGGATAAAAAAAGGTTGGGGACCTCTGACATAGAGGACTTGGAAAAGACAGCTGTGAGCTCTTTCGGGGGAACTGCACCAACTGATAGGTACAGATATGTGGATGACACATGGGTAAAAAATCCAAAGCCAAGAAGCGCAAGCCTTTATATGCACAATAACTCAGTGGACAAAAAACATCAGGTTCACATACGTTTATGTCAAAGACAATAAGTGGACTTATTTGGATTGTGACGTCCAGATTGGAAACAACATGGGCCTCCACATACATATATATATATATATATATATATATATATATAATATATATATATATATATATATATATATATATATATATATATACATATATATATATGTATATATATAAGAGATGAAGTAGTCTTGTGATTTTTTCCCATACCTACATATTGCGCTCTACCACGGTATCGAGCACTATTCTATGGATAATCCAATCAAGACATATATATATATATATATATATATATATATATATATATATATATATATATATATATATATATATATATATATATATACATATATATATATGTATATATATAAGAGATGAAGTAGTCTTGTGATTTTTTCCCATACCTACATATTGCGCTCTACCACGGTATCGAGCACTATTCTATGGATAATCCAATCAAGACATATATATATATATATATATATATATATATATATATACTGTATACACATATATATTCACACTTATACACATATAGTATATACACACACATACATATACACATATATATAGACCCATATATATATATATATATATATATATATATATGTATATATATACTGTATGCCCATATATATTCACACATATACACATATAGTATATACACACACATACATATACACGTATATATATATATATATATATATACATATATATATATATATACATACATACACACACCACACACATATATATATATATATATATATATATATATATATGTATATATATATTAGATATATATATATATATATATATATACTGTATGCCCATATATATTCACACATATACGCATATAGTATATGTATGAAAATATAATATATATACATATATATATATATATATATATATATATATATATATATATATATGTATATATATATATATATATATATATATATATATGTATACATATATATATATATATATATATATATATATATATATATATATATATATATATATTTATTTATATATATAATCAGGGCTGTGAATCTTTGGGTGTCCCACGATTCGATTCAATATCGATTTTTGGGGTCATGATTCGATAATATATCGATTTTTTTCGATTCGATTCGATTCTCGATTCAAAAACGATATTTTTCCGATTCAAAACGATTCTGTAATCATTCAATACATA